>NW_028317832.1:0-176113 GCF_062004578.1 Staurois parvus
TTGGCAAGGAACTTGGCCGAGTATATAAAGACACTTCAATACAATACAATCTAATCTCTCCGGAGATATGAGCCCGAGCTTAAATACCCAGAAGTCACTTATTCATTTTATGATTTAATATCCCGAAAGTGGGCAGTGCATAAAATATGTACAAAGTATAAAAAGTTACAAAAAATACAAGAAGACACACAATAGGCTATTGACTATAAAATAAACGGGAATAAAACAGAAATAAAACTTTTACCCAGAGTCATCCTGCGACTGGAGCAAGTCAGAGAAAGTCAGCAATCCATTAGTCAATAGAACGGACTTCATACGAATCACCACGTCCATATCTCAGGGTCCTCAATTTATGGGAATATGGATGTAGGCTGGACATTACTCCTTGGCCAGTCAACTTTGGGGGGTGTTCCTGTACCAGACCACAGGACATTCTGGGTACTGAAATGCCCAAAGTCGATTGGACCAGGAACGGTTTGAATCACCAAGTCGGGGATTGAATTTCCGACACCAGCGCATCAGTCCGATCATGACAGTACCAATCACTGTTTAGCTGTCTCAATCAGGCACCATATAACCATTTCCTGCATTTCTCTGGGACCCCACATAGGCCACAAATACAGTTTTACATGCAGATGTCGCCCACAGAGTGTCCAATCAGAAGGAAGTATTTTCATCTCTCTGCAACTATTTTAGCTTTTATGAGAGGTGAAACATATTCCTTTGATCTACTGATATACTTCAAAGCTCTGGTCTCCCGCTGTGTCATGAAGCCAACCTGTCTAGAACCCTTTCCTTCCAGGTTTCCCAGGAGGTGACAAATCTTATTGGCACTTAGGTGTCACTTTCAGCCTAGAAGCTGCTCTGTCTTTTCAGATACTAATGGGTGGGCACATGTCTCTGAGTACCTATGACTGAATATATGACTGAATACATCTTTAATAACAAGGAATGAAACTAAATTTATAATTACATATTGCTACAGATCACATCTCAGCTACTCACATCTGTACATTTATGTCACATCAATTCTGAACACATCTTATATTATTATAACATGGAATGCTAAATCTACATTGTCATATTTTCTACAGATCACATCTCAGCTACTCACATCTTACATGCACGTTACATATGGGATATGTTTTATAACAAAGTAGAAAATATCATTTGTTTTCAGAATTAAAAAATAAAACCCCCCCATGGTGTTTAAATACCACCAAAAGAAAGCTCTTATGTAAATTTAATTTGTGTACAGTGTAGCATGACCACACAATTGCCAGTTAAAGTAGTGCAGTGCTGAACAGCAAAAAAAAAATGCCCTGATCATGAAGGGGGTAAAACTTTCCAAAGCTGAAGGAGGTTATAAATCTTGCTGTCATCGTACGCAGTTTGGTTTCATTTTCTTACATTTCACAGGCTGCCATTCTTCTGAGTTCCACAAGGTGGTGATCACACATATACGGAGACAGGAAGTGATGTCAGGTACAGACAGGAAATGATGTCAGGTACAGATGTCAGGGATGTCAGACAGGAAGTGATGTCAGGCACAGACGGGAAGTGAGGTCAGGTTTATTCAGGAAGTGAGATAAGTTACAGACAGGAAGTGAGGTAAGGTACAGACAAGAAGTGATGTCAGGCACAGACAGGAAGTGATGTCAGGTACAGACAGGAAATTATGTCAGGTACAGATGTCAGGGATGTCAGACAGGAAGTGATGTCAGGCACAGACGGGAAGTGAGGTCAGGTTTATTCAGGAAGTGAGGTAAGGTACAGACAAGAAGTGATGTCAGGCACAGACAGGGAGTGATGTCAGGTACAGTCAGGAAGTGAGGTCAGGCAAAGGCAGGAATTGATGTTGAGCACAGATGGGAAGTGATGTCATGTACAGAATGGAAGTAATGTCAGGTACAGAGAGGTGATTTCAGGCACAGACATTAAATGAGGTCAGGTATATTCAGAAAGTGAGGTAAGTTACAGACAAGTGATGTCAGGTATAGACAGGAAGTGATGTCAGGCACAGACAGGAAATGAGGTCAGGTACAGACAGGAAGTGATGTCAGTAACAAACGGGAAGTGATGCCAGGCACAGAGGGGAAGTTATGTCGGACACAGACAGGAAGTGAGGTCGGGCACAGACAGGAAGTGATGTCAGGCACAGACAGGAAGAGAGGTCAAGCAAAGACAGGAAGAGATATCTGGCTCAGACAGGAAGTGATGTCGGGAACAAACAGGAAGTGATGTCGGGCACAGACAGGAAGTGATTTCGGGCTCAGACAGGAAGTGAGGTCAGGTATATTCAGAAAGTGAGGGAAGTTACAGACAGGAAGTGATTTAAGTTACAGACAAGAAGATGTCAGGTACAGACAGGAAGTAATATCAGGCACAGACAGGAAATGGGGTCAGGTATATTCAGGAAGTGAGGTCAGTTAAGGCATAAAGTGATGTAAGGTAAAGAAAAGAAGTGATGTCAGGCACAGACAGGAAGTGAGGTCAGGTACAGACAGGAATTGAGGTCAGGAACAAACGGGAAGTGAGGTCAGGCACAGACAGGAAGTGATGTTAGGCACAGATGGGAAGTGAGGTCAGGCAAAGACATAAAGCAATATCGGGAACAGGCGGGAAGTGAGGTTGGGCACAGACATGAAGTGAGGTCAGGTAAAGACATAAAGCAATGTTGGGCACAGATGGGAAGTGAGGTCGAGAACAGGAAGGAAGTGAGGTCAGGTAAAGACATAAAGCGATGTCGGGCACAGATGGGAAGTGAGGTCGGGCTCAGACAGGAAATTATGTCAGGCACAGACAGGAAGTGATGTCAAGCTCAGACAGGAAGTGAGGTCAGGTATATTCAGGAAGTGAGGTAAGTTACAGACAGGAAGTGATATCAGGCATAGACAGGAAGTGTTTCAGGCAAAGATATAAAGCAATGTCGGGCACAGATGGGAAGTGATGTCGGGCTCAGACAGATAGTGATGTCAGGCACAGACAGGAAGTGATGTCGGGCTCAGACAGAAAGTGAGGTCAGGTATATTCAGGAAGTGAGGTAAGTTACAGACAGGAAGTGATGTCAGGAACAGACAGGAACTGATGTCAGAAAACGAACGGGAAGGGAGGTCAGGTACAGATGGGAAGTGATGTCAGGCACAGACAGGAAGTGATGTCAGGAACAGACAGCAACTGATGTCAGAAACAGACGGGAAGGGAGGTCAGGTACAGATGGGAAGTGATGTCAGGCACAGACGGGAAGTGAGGTCAGGCTCAGACAGGAAATTATGTCAGGCACAGACAGGAAGTGATGTCAAGCTCAGACAGGAAGTGAGGTCAGGTATATTCAGGAAGTGAGGTAAGTTACAGACAGGAAGTGATATCAGGCATAGACAGGAAGTGTTTCAGGCAAAGATATAAAGCAATGTCGGGCACAGATGGGAAGTGATGTCGGGCACAGACAGATAGTGATGTCAGGCACAGACAGGAAGTGATGTCGGGCTCAGACAGAAAGTGAGGTCAGGTATATTCAGGAAGTGAGGTAAGTTACAGACAGGAAGTGATGTCAGGAACAGACAGGAACTGATGTCAGAAAACGAACGGGAAGGGAGGTCAGGTACAGATGGGAAGTGATGTCAGGCACAGACAGGAAGTGATGTCAGGAACAGACAGCAATTGATGTCAGAAACAGACGGGAAGGGAGGTCAGGTACAGATGGGAAGTGATGTCAGGCACAGACGGGAAGTGAGGTCAGGCACAGACAGGAAGTGATGTCAGGTAAAGACAGAAAGTGATGTCAGGCACAGACAAGAAGTGAAGTCAGGCAAAGACAAAGTGATGTCGGGCACAGACAGGAAGTGATGTCAGGCACAGTCAGGAAGTGATGTCAGGCACAGACAGGAAGCTCCATGTGGGAGGAATTATAGAGGAGACGTTGCTGGAAGTGTGAGCAGAGGAGGTAATGAGATTGTATTTGATCATATCTCCCATCACTCTCCCTTGTGTGACACCATATTTCTCTGTCCCTCTTTGCCCTGTAAATGTCCCTCTTTTCGGTGTGATGTACACACAGACATATGAACAGACAATAGAATGGCCCAAAGTCTTCATACGGCTCTCAGATTTCCCTCAGATTTCACATTATTTCCCATATTGAAGTGAAAACTCGGATAGAAAAGAAAAGTAATAGTGAGATCAGACATAAGTGGGTGTCACTGATCACATTGTCCCCAAACGTCACCCCAGATAAACGTTTTCCTGGTCAGGCTCCGGTCACACCAGGAACTGCACGTTTCTCATGACTCCCCACATGTGAGGTTACGTGCGTTCGCAGGACGTTTTTATCATCGGGAAGCACAGGTGATCAGAGGGGCCAGACTTGTATTTTGCTCCCAGAGTCACATTTATGTGCATTGCATTGCGTTTACTCACATTTACATGCGTTTATGCGCTCACAAAATCAGAAGATTAAAGTGGTTGTCAAGGTTCAGAATTTTTAAATAACAAACATGTCAAACTTACCAGCTCTGTGTAATGGGTTTGCACAGATCCACCAGGATCCTCCTCTTCTCGGGTCCCCACACCAGCATTCCAGGCAAGATGCTTACTTTGGGGCACTCATGTGTGCTCACTCCCGAACCGCCTCTATATAACTATGAGAAACACAGAGCACGGTCTGACCCACCCCCACTCCCTCCTCACTGGCTGCTGTATCTCAGCCAATGAGGAGTCAGAGACCCTGGAGAGCTTCTATTTTTGTGCACAGTGCTGGATCGGGATCAGATAAGTATAAAGGGGGAGGAGCATCACACTGAAGGTAAAAAACCTTCAACCTCTAGATCCTCCCCTTTAACCCCTCGGCTACCGGGCACTGTCACCCCCTTCCTGTCCGGGCCAATTTTCAGCTTTCAGCGCTCTCGCACTTTGAATGACAATTGCGCGGTCATGTAACACTGTAGCCATATGAAATGTTTATCATTTTTTCACACAAATAGAGCTTTCTTTGGTGGTATTTAATCACCGCTGGGGGGAGGGGAGTTATAAACAAAAAAAAGAGAAAAACATTTGAAAAAAAAAAGCTTTGCTTTGTTTCTATTATAAAATTTTGCAAACAGGTAATTTTTCTCCTACACTGATGTGCATTGATGAGGCACCACTGACAGGACGCACTGATAGCCATCACGGATGAGATAGCAATGACTGGCAGCACTGATGGGCGCTGATAGGCTGCACTGATGAGGCGACACTGGGGGGCATTGATGAGGAAGCACTGATATGCAATGATAGTCACTGATAGGCGGCACTGCTGGGTGGCACTTGCAGGGGGCACTGATGGATGGCACTGATGGGTGGCACTGCTGGATCCTGGTGGGAGGCACTGCTGGGCAGCACTGCAAGGCACTGATCATGAAGGCACTGATGATCAGTGCTGATCTATGCTTTGATAGCTGCTGGTTACCGATAACCAGCAACTGTATTTACTGCTTGATCTGCTCTGTCATTGGATACAGCTGATCACGTGATAAAAGGCCACATCATCACATGATCAGTTGTGTCCGTAGGGCTCAGTGATCACGGATGTCGCCAGGTGCTCACCGCTGGGGGTGCGCTGGAGGGCATGTTCTGGAAGGACGTCATATGATGCCCTTCCATAACTGGGTAACCAGGGGTATATTGGAGAATATATAATTGGAGGAGCAGCAGCTGCAGCTATATAACCCAGGCAGGCCGACGCATGGATTTTTTATTTCATTTTTGCATTTTTCAAAATCTTTTGATAAAAATTAGATCTGCAAAATACCGTGCCTCTGATCAAATACTTTGGGGTGTCTACTTTCTGAAAACGGGTCATTTGGGAGGTGTTTGCACTTTCCTGGCAATTCAGGACCTCTGAAACTGGAATAGGTAGTAAGGAAGCTAAATATGACCTTTGAAAGCCTGAACGTGGTCATTAGATTTTGGACCCCTGTACATGGCTAGGCTTCCAAAAATGCTCTCATATGTGGTATCCCCAGAAGTAGCAGAATGTGTGTTGGGGGTGTAATTCCACATATATCCATGTCTTGTGTGAGAAATATCTCGTCTCTGACAACTTTGTGTAAAAAAATAAAATCTTGCATGCACTCAACATGCCTCTCTGCAAACACCCACACCCCATATACAAGGGGCCTAAGAGATACCATCAGCTTGTGTCCCATTCCACCAGACTCCTAGAACTGGAAGAGGACATTTTTGGGGGGATGTGTTGTAGAAGAACCCAGACCATGGTATTGTGCGGTGAAAATATCATCCAACTTTATTCATCATATATATGTGACACTTTAACAACAGAAGGAAAGACATAGATTGTTTACATTTCAAGGATCTATTTATACCATTTATATCATCTATGCTAATAAACTGATTAACATATGACACGCCCCTCGTTAAAACCAGCCCCACCCACCTATGTAACCCTCTAAACATCCAAATCCCTATAACTTCCCAGAAGACACTTTCATCTTTTATCCATAACAAGCTGATTGGGTACAAGAGAACCCCGAGCCCCTCCTGCTCATTCCCACACAACAAGTCCATGTCACCATCTACAAGGTGAGAGGACCTGAAGGAGAACAAGTCCATGACCACCAGGACCATCGCCTGACTGAAGCCATGCTCACATTTCTTCCTAATGCTGCTTCTATGGTCTACTCAGATACAGATTTGGCAGATGTACATTCGTGTCTTCAAGGAGCTGATCAAACATGATCTGTGCTTGACCATCTTTTCTGGGGACCAGAGGTGACATTAGGGGTCTAATAGACCTCTTGTGTTTCTTTAAAGAGGATCTGTGACCAGCAATATGTTATCACATGCGAGGCTATTAACCCCCTATATGGCAATAATAAAGTTCAGAGAAAGAAAAGTGTAAAGTAACACACTGTAAATGAAAAAACACACAAAACACATTTTAAAGCCCCCAGTTCCCGTATACATGAGCAATTGCAAGGGTTGGGTGCGGTTATGTAGGAAAACATCACTCACACTACACATTGTACATATCTCTGCACACACCAGAGGGAGAGGAATAACTCTAGGGCCATCATTCATGGTTCACTATATAAACTGATGACCTGTAAAGGCTTTTAAAGCGTCAACTATGGACAAATTCTGGTACTGAAGTTTGTCACCATTTCACAAATACGCACAATTTTGGCACGTTTGATATGTTTGGTATCTATATACTTGATGTAAACAATATTTTACATTTCACCAAACAAATTGTGTCATATATTGTTTTTTTTGTGTATTAAAATGATCTTTAGTGGGTTTTTTTTACAGAAAATATGCATTTGATAAACAAATGTGCTAATATCCTGTGAGATAGAAAATGGAAACTACCACCATTATAGTCTTTAGAAAATAAAGCATGTTTGTGGGTTTAAAGTAATCTTCTGTTCTAAAATGTGCATTTAATCATGTGCATAAAAAATCAAAGCCACCATATTACTCAACCAAGTTCCAACTAACCCCATCCAAGAAAATGGATCCCACTTCCCCCACCCAGGTGACTGTTGGAACTCCTTTACCTTGTGTAGATATCTCCTTCTGAGATCCTCATGATCTAATATAAATGTACAACACTCTCTGACACCAGTTTGTAGATTCCACCTTGATCTTCCGAGAGATAGTCAGCCACCATGCAGTTCTGTGACACCACCTTAGGTGATGGAGCCACTTCTGCTGTCAGCTCTGCTATACCATCAATGGTGTCATTGGTTATCTGATCCATGACTCCAGTACACCGGTTCATCTTACTCATCTTAGATTACTTAGATTCCCCATCCCGTCTATGAAGGGCTCACTGCATAAAACATCTCCACTCCAGAGAAAATGTTTCTTCTCACTGGAAGGCCAGGGGAGTATTGGGAGAAATTGAGGCTTTCCCTTACAGATATGGGGGAGGGGCAACATAACCTAAAGTACAACTAGGTGGAATTGAAGGGAAGACATTTTAGGGTGCTCCTTCTACACATGAAGCAATATCATCTGGAAGGACTAGGCAATTGGACCAATGGGGATTAAACATTCTGCAATACATTGAGACACCATGAAATGTTACTGGCCTGTGATTGGCTCTCCTATTGTTAGTGAAGTGAGACTCCCCTTGTCGGTGTCATTAATGGAAGTTAAGAAACCATGTGAAATCTTTCTTCCAAATTCAAAAACGTGACCCCCTTGGGTAGGTACCCATCCTACTATTCCTGATATGAGTTTGTAGTCCCTGCTACTACAGGAAACATGCGGGCGATCATTTACACCTTTTACAGCAGGACAGTAAATATCAGAACACAATTCAAACATCAGACCAACAGCAGGAAGTCTGCTAACTGAATGTGTAATGCAATCTGTCATTAGCATTCCCAGAGTTCCCTCTGCAACATAGTTGTATCAGCTGTTGGTCCTGTCTGTAGATCTGTTATTTTCCCGCCTTCTGTAACAGGGTGACAACCCTGATCATTCTGCAGGAACATTACACAGCAGCGTTGTCACCCTGTACAGGGAAGTCTTAGATAGATTATAAGTAAGACACACAACAAGTAAAGCCCAACTTCAGCTAACACTTCTACAGCAGTTACAGCAACAGGTTCTCTAAAAGGTCCAACCCCCATATGAATGACAACTGACAGTTGTGAGCACCCCCAGCAGTGTTATAGGATTTGCCCCAATCCCTCCAACTGCCATTTTTGCCAAAATGCTTGGCCTTCTACAGGAAGTAGAAAAAAAATGATCTACTGGGAAAGTCAACTAAAAATGTTACAAGGGGAGACTCGGAAAAACAAAAACTGCTGTGCTAATGACAGATTGCACCATTTATGTAATTATTATTATTATACAGTATTTATAAAGCGCCAATAGTTCGCTCAGCGCTGTACATTACAAAGGGGGACAGAACATGTGACAGAACAATAACAATACAATGCAAAACATGAGGGGATCGAGGGCCCTGCTCTTTCGAGCTTACAATCTAGGAGGGAGGGGATAGTGGTACAGGAGGAAATAGCTGTGGGGGATGGAGTGGTAGGAAGAGTGGAGGAGGTTAGCGGGGTGTGTGGTAGGCTTCCCTGAAGAGATGGGTTTTCAGGGTGCGCCTAAAGGAGAGGAGAGTAGGTGATAATCTGATGGGTTGGGGCAGGGAGTTCCAGAGGATGGGTGACACCTTGGAGAAGTCCTGGAGGCGGGCATGGGAGGAGGAGACCAGGGAACTAGAGATAAGGAGGTCTTGTGAGGAGCGGAGTGTGCGTGCTGGGCGGTACTTTGATATTAGGTCAGTGATGTAGTACGGGGCAGTATGGTGGACAGCTTTGTACATCAGTGTTAGGATTTTGAATTTCATCCCTTGCGTAATCGGAAGCCAGTGGAGGGATTGGCAGAGGGGGGTGGCAGAGAGGGAGCGGTTGGAAAGGTGAAT
Source organism: Staurois parvus (assembly GCF_062004578.1). Classification (NCBI taxonomy): domain Eukaryota; kingdom Metazoa; phylum Chordata; class Amphibia; order Anura; family Ranidae; genus Staurois; species Staurois parvus. The sequence goes on from NW_028317832.1 coordinate 9,437, forward strand.
GAGTCTGGCAGCCGTATTCAGGATGGACTGAAGCGGGGATAGCCAGCGGCGAGGCAGGCCAGTGAGGAGGGAGTTGCAGTAGTCGAGTCGTGATATGATGAGGGAGTGGATGAGCTGTTTAGTGGTTTCTGGGGTTAGGAACGTGCGTATTTTGGAGATGTTGGGAGGTGGAGTCTGCATGAGTTTGTTAGTGATTGGACTTGGGGCTGGAAAGATAGGTTGGAGTCCAGAATGACACCAAGTACTCTGGCCTGCGGGGTGGGTTTGATGGTGGCGTTGTTGGATGTGACGGAGAAGTCAATGGGGGGTGGTGTCCGGGCTTGGGGGGAAGACAAGAAACTCGGTTTTGGAGAGGTTCAGTTTAAGGAAGTGGAGTGACATCCAGTCTGATATGTCGCTCAGTAGCCTAGTGATTCGGACGGAGACCGAGGGGGTGAGGTGGGGGGTTGAGAGATAGATTTGTGTGTCGTCGGCATAGAGGTGGTAGTTGAAGCCATGAGAGTGTATGAGTTGGCCAAGGGAGGAGGTGTAGATGGAGAAGAGCTGGGGCCGAGGACAGAGCCTTGAGGGACCCCAACAGAGAGGGGGAGTGAGGGGGAGGTGGTAGCATTATAGGTAATGCTGAAAGAGCGTTGTGACAGGTAGGATGAGAGCCAGGAGAGAGCAGAATCTCTGAGGAGTGTAGTTTTTTGAGGAGGATGGGGTGGTCGACTGTGTTGAAGGCGGCAGAGAGGTCAAGGAGTAGGAGCACTGAATAATGGCCATTAGCTTTGGCGGTTAGCAGGTCGTTGGATAGTTTGAGTAAGGCAGTTTCGGTGGAGTGTAGGGGATGGAAGCTGGACTGTAGGGGATCGAGGAGGTTGTTGTCATTGAGGTGAGAGCTTAGGCGGGTGTAGATGAGGCGCTCGAGGAGTTTAGATGTAAATGGGAGCACGGAGATGGGTTTGAGGTTGTTCGGGTCATTGGGGTCCAGGGAGGGCTTTTTAAGTATGGGGGTGATGTGTGCATGTTTCAGAGTGGATGGGAAAGTGCTGGAGGAGAGGAAGAGATTAAAAATGTGGGTGAGGGAGCGTAGGATGGAGGGGGAGGGAGGTCGTAGGAGTTGTGAGGGGATAGGGTCGAGGGGGCAGGTGGTGAGGCGGGCATCAGAGAGGATCTTGGAGACTTCCTCGATGGTAGTAAGGTCAAAGGTGCAGAGTTTTGGGGGGGCTTCAGTATGAGGAATGTAGGATGGGGTGGAAGTGGAGGTCAGAGCAGTGGTGGGGCCGTGGGAGAGGGGTTATGAGGGGGTAGTTGAGTGAGAAGGAACGGGGTTGGAGGGAGTTTGAGCAGCGACAAAGTCCCTGCTGGTTATGTCGAGGGGGAGGGGGGATGAGGGGGTAGCTGTGTGAGAGGGGACAGATTGAGAGGGCGTGTGAGTTGCGGCGATGTCCTTGCGAATTGTGTCAATCTTGTTTTTGAAGTGATTGGCAATCTCAAGGGCAGTGAGTGAGGTGTTGGGTGGAGGTGGCGAGAGTAGAGAGTTAAAGGTGGAGAAGAGTCGGCAAGGATTGGAGGAGAGGGCCTTGATGAGGGTCAGGAAGTAGGCTTGTTTGGCTGCGTGGAGGGAGGAGGTGTAGGTGTGGAAGGAAGATTTGTAGCGGGTGAAGGCTTGTTGGGATTTGGTTTTGCGCCATAGTTGCTCCAGGGCACGACTGTGTCGTTTGAGGGTTTTGGTGTGATCAGTCTGCCAGGGCTGGAGCGGTCGGGGTCTGATGTTGCATGTGGTTAAAGGCGCTAGTGAGTCAAGGGCTGTTGCCAGCGCGTTGTTGTAGGCAGTCATAGCCAAGTCGGGGCAAGACAGGGGGAGGATGCTGTCATGGAGTTGATCAGCTGCAGAGTGGAGGGGGACAGGGTTAAGGTTGCGGAGGTTACGGCTGGTAGTAGTGTGACATTTGGAGGTGTAGGCATTGGAGGATGAGGAGATAGAGAAGGTAATCAGGTTGTGGTCAGAGAGAGGGAAGGGGGTGTTAGTGAGGTTGTGGGGAGCGCAGCAGTTGGGGAAGACAAGGTCCAGGATGTTCCCGTTGGAGTGGGTGGTGGATTGTATGCACTGCGCAAGTGCAAAGGAGGAGGTTAAGTGGAGGAGATGGGATGTGTCCAGGTTGTCGAGGTAGACAGGGATGTTAAAATCCCCAAGGATGATGGTGGGTAGCTCACAGGAGAGGAAGAAGGGTAGCCAGGAGGAAAAGTCTACCAGGAAGCGGGATATGGATCCAGGAGGCCGGTATATCACAGCAATCTTCAGGGGGGTTGGGGAGAATAGTCAGACGTAGTGGGCCTCGAAGGAGGGGAAGGATTGGGAGGGGGTTTGGGAGGACTCGGAAGGTGCTCTGCGGTGACAGGAGCAGACCAACCCCACCACCTTTACGACCGTTAGGTCTGGGTGAGTGGGTCCAGGTGAGACCTCCGTAGGAGAGTGCAGCAGGGGAGGTAGAGTCAGTGGGCTGGATCCAGGTTTCTGTGATCGCTAGGAGGTTGAGGGAGCGGGAAATGTAATGATTGATTTTGTCCATGGTAGTGCCAATGTCCTAACGTTTCCAGAGACAAGAAGTGCTCTTTGAAAACTTTACCTTAAAGAGAGACCTGTCCTGTCATAGACATGAAATTGAACCGCAACTGGAGGAGTTTCAGTCCCCAGAAGTGGCAGGAATATGACCGCACAGGTAGAACTTTGTAAGTTCAGATCTCTTGCAGTTGTGCTGTGTGAATATTCTAAGGAGATGAGTAATATCTGGACAGAGGAAGAAGACAACAATAAAATTCATTCTTCACCTGATGGTATCCCTGAGACTTTCAGCAAAACCAGATGGAACACAAGTGGGCAGCTGAACTTAAATGGTACTGTTGAATGCATCCCATAAACAGCAGAAAATCAGTGTTGGAAGCCTTCTGGCTGCTTAGGGAGTTTCTTTTTCACTGACCAGAGACTTTATCTTGGGTGTTCAAGCTACAGACCTACCTGCAAAACTGTCATCTATGAGAGGAGATGAAACATGGAAAGGAAGCATTGATCATGGGAGAGGAGGTGGAATATGTAATGAGAGGTGTGGAGAAGGTGGACTTAGCTGGAGCCCTTAACCCTGGCTGATGATATATCAATAGTCAGAAGAGCCTGGAATGGACTCTCCCACTGAGGCTTCAGAGGCTTGGTAAGATACAATTGGACCCCATCCTAGTCTCAGGTACTGAGGCAGTGTTGGTCATGTAGTAGCTCAGGATCTGGCAATAAAGAAAACACTTGGGAACACATCTCAGTTGGTGAATGATGAAAATGCAGTACATGTTTAGTCAAAGCTCCTTATAAAATAAAGATGAGAACCAAGAGGGAAACAGTTCAGTCATTGGTGCTTATCTAAAACAATGTCAAAAGGTAAAATATTCACAGACCTTCTAGTTGTGTTTCTGATGGACATAATCACTAAACACAATGCACTCAGTCATTACATTCCAGTTTGTTTTTTAGAGTAGCATTTCAACTTTTCACTGCTTCTCTAGCTTGTGGGATGAAATTGGGGCTGTGAAACTAATGGGACACTGGACACTACTTTAATATCCCTTTTCTTCTTCTGTGCAGCTGAAATTTGTGAATCCTCTGATGATATATTAGCCCAGCATTAACTGTAAAAGCTTTGTCCCATTCAGCATGTCAGCATTAAAATGGCTTCTTTCTAGTGTGAATCCTCTGGTGTGTGACAAGGTTTGACTTCACTGTAAAAGCTTTGCTACATTCTGAACACTGATATGGCTTCTCTCCAGTGTGAATCCTCTGGTGTCTGATAAGATGTGACTTCTCTGTAAAAGCTTTGCCACATACAAGACACTGATGTGGCTTCTCTCCAGTGTGAATCCTCTGGTGTGTGATAAGATTTGACTTCTGTGTAAAAGCTTTGTCACATTCAGAACACTGATATGGTTTCCCTCCAAAGTGAACCCTCTGGTGTTTGATAATATCTGACTTCTGTGTAAATGCTTTGTCACATTCTGAACACTGATATGGCTTCTCTCCAGTGTGAATCCTCTGGTGTGCGATAAGATGTGACTTCTTTGTAAAAGCTTTGTGACATTCAAAACATTGATATGGCTTCCCTCCAGTGTGAACCCTCTGGTGTGTGATAAGATGTGACTTCTTTGTAAAAGCTTTGTCACATTCAGAACATGGATATGGAATCTCTCCAGTGAGAATCCTCTGGTGTATGAGAAGATGTGATTTCTGTGTAAAAGCTGTATTATATTCAGAACACTGATATGGCTTCTCTCTAATGTGAATCATCTGGTGTTTAATAAGACTTGAATTCTGTGTAAAAGCTTTATCACATTCAGAACACAGATATGGCTTCTCTCCAGTGTGAACCCTCTGGTGTCTGATAAGTTGTGACTTCCTTGTAAAAGCTTTGTCACATTCAGAACACTGATGTGGCTTCCCTCCAGTGTGAATCCTCTGGTGTGTGATAAGATATGACTTCTGTGTAAACTCTTTGCCACATTCAGAACATTGATATGACTTCTCTCCAGTGATATGTTTTGCCTCCATTGTGAAACGTTCAAGCAAGAAATTGTTTGAAATGATTTCTCTTATGTATACTTGGGTTGGACTTTATTGTAAAGCCATTGTCACTTCCAGAACACTGAAATGACTTCTCTCTTGTCCTCTGAGGCTGGATCAATGTTGAAGAGGATCCAAAACCTTTATGACTTTTAGAACGTGGATAAGACTTGTGTCCTGTATGAATCCTCCAGTGAACTGCAATAAAGACTTTCAGTCAATTAGGACAACCATATGTCTTGTTTCCATGTGACTTAGTTGTATTTAGGAAGACCAACATGACCGAAAACTTGGTTCATCCATCCACCTGCATAAAATATAAATAAATATCAGAATTCTATATAAAGGACTAAATAAAGGTTCTGTTAATTATTAAAAATGTATCTTATGCATAGAAAGAATATGTACAGCAAGATATCATTTTTTAATCAAATATATTTTATCAAGAAAGTTTATAAGTGCGCACAGTATTCCCAACATTCAGCCCAGACAATGGAGTCATACATTCTCACGTATAGGCAGTTGTGGCACTGTTACAGATCATACAGAACAATAACTTGCTTTGTCTATGGTGTCACTTTTACCTTTTATAAACAAATGAACAGAGAAAAGAAGAAACAACCTAGAACGATTCAGCTGTACACGGCAAGTAACTCCCCCAGTACCTACATAGATAGCAGACACCAATCAATGGGGCCCGTGTCTACCCCAAGTATTGGTCTGTAAAGTAGTTACCATTTAGTAGGATGGAACTGGCTCGGTCCTTTTTTTTGCGGCTAAGGAAGTTAAACCTGTAAAGGTCTCTGAAGAATTACCTGGGGGGAGCAAGACCCAAAATATCCAGCCAGATCTGCCAGAGAGACATACAGTATCTCACAGAAGTGAGTCCACCCCTCACATTTTTGTAAATATTTGATTCTCTCTTTTCATGTGACAACACTGAAGAAATGACACTTTGCTACAATGTGACATAGTCAGTGTACAGCTTGTATAACATGGAAATTTGCTGTCCCCTCAAAATAACGCAACACACCGCCATTAAAATCTAAGCCGAAGGCAACAAAAATGAATCCACCCCCTAAGTGAAAATGTCCAAATTTGGGCCCAAAGTATCAATATTTTGTGTGGCCGCCTTTGTTTTCCAGCACTGCCTTAACCCTCTTGGGCATGGAGTTCACCAGAGCTTCACAGGTTGTACTGGAGTCCTCTTCCACTCCTCCATGATATCATGAAGCTGGTGGATGTTAGAGACCTTGCGCTCCTCCACCTTCCATTTGAGGATGCCCCACAGATGCTCAATAGGGTTTAGGTCTGGAGACATGCTTGGCCAGTCCATCACCTTTCCCCTCAGCTTCTTTAGCAAGGCAATGGTGGTCTTGGAGGTGTGTTTGGGGTCGTTATCATGTTGGAATACTGCCCTACGGCCCAGTCTCCAAAGGGAGGGGATCATGCTCTGCTTCAGTATGTCACAGTATGTGTTGGCATTCATGGTTCTCTCAATGAACTGTAGCCCCCCAGTGCCGGCAGCACATATGCAGCCTCAGACCATGACACTCTCACCACCATGCTTGACTGTAGGCAAGACACACTTGTCTTTGTACTCCTCACTTGGTTGCCGCTACACACGTTTGACACCATCTGAACCAAATCAGTTTACATTGGTGTCATCAGACCACAGGACATGGTTCCAGTAATCCATGTCCTTAGTCTGCTTGTCTCCAGTAAACTTCAGGCTTTCTTGTGCATTATCTTTAGAAGAGGCTTTCTTCTGGGATGACAGACATGCAGATCAATTTGATGCAGTGTGAGGCAGTTGGTCTGAGCAGTGACAGGCTGACCCCCCCAACCCCTTCAACCTCTGCAGCAATGCTGGCAGCACTCATAAGTCTATTTCCCAAAGACAACCCCTGGATATGACGCTGAGCACGTGCACTTAACTTCTGTGGTCAACCATGGTGAGGCCTGTTCTGAGTGGAACCTGTCCTGTTAAACTGCTGTATGGTCTTGGCCACTGTAATGCAGCTCAGTTTCAGGGTCTCGGCAATCTTCTTATAGCCTAGGCCATCTTTATGTAGAGCAACAATTCTTTTTTTTTTCAGATCCCCAAAGAGTTCTTTGCCATGAGGTGCCATGTTGAACTTCCAGTGACCAGTATAAGAGAGTGAGAGCGATAACACCAAATGTAACTCACCTGCTCCCAATTCACACCTGAGACCTTGTAACACTAACAAGTCACATGACACCGGGGAGGGAAAATGGGTAATTGGGCCCAATTTGGACCTTGTCACTTAGGGGTGGACTCACTTTTGTTGTCAGCAGTTTAGACATCAATGGCGGTGTATTGAGTTATTTTGTGGGGACAGCAAAGTTACATTTTATACAAGCTGTACACTCACTATGACACATTATAGCAAAGGGTCATTTCTTCAGTGTTGTCACATGAAAAGTGAGAATCAAATATTTACAAAAATGTCAGGGGGACTCACTTCTGTGAGATACTGTACATCCCCTGGGGGAATTACGATGTCGGTAAGTTAGTTTTTCATGTATTAATGTGGAGTTCACCTGCTCAGTCCACTGTGGTCTTATGGGAGTATGAGGTGATACCCAGAATTGTGCTATTAGTTTATGGGCAATCAGGGGTGGACTGACAACTCATGGGGCCCCCGGGCAATAGGGGATCATGGGGCCCCTGTGTCCTTGCCCAAACTCTAAAAAGTCTATGAAAAAGGGGCATCTTGTGGGGCCCCCTACTGACCCTGGGCCCACGGGCAGTGCCCAAGTTTCCAAATGGTCAGTCCACCCTTGTGGGCAATATACAGCAGCCTCACTATTGCTATATGACTTGGATGTGTAAATAATTATTGTCAATTTTTATTAGAATAGGTAGGCGCTACATACAACCTTTAGATGATATAATTGTGCAATTGGTAGGGACTATTAATTCTTAAAGTCCCTGTGTGCAACCCTCCAATTGTGCATAAATAACCAAATATGCAAAAATGATGTTCTCATAACAAATTTCAGGACAGTGGTGTATAAATGACATAAAAAATAAAATATAAAAAATATAAGTCCATAAATTAAGTTCAAAGTGACACTGCTTGTGGCTTCTTTAGCCTGTGGCCCAGACCGGACAGGAAAAAAGATTGTGACTGTAATCTTCACCGTGTGCCAACAGGAGTAATGAATACAGATTGCTCACTCACCAGATCCTTTGACCCCAATCAAGGTGGTCAGATGTGCTTTTGGTCATATAGGAGACCATCCTAATTAGGGACAGCTTCACAGTATTTAACCAGTTCCCATTGCCACTATAGCCGAAGGAATGGCTACAGCACGGTTGTGTAAACCTGGGACGATGTCCATGGACATCATTCCAGGACATGCCTCCTGTGCATCCCCAGTGGAGTGGACCCGGCCTCTCTGGTGATTGTGGACACAGCTGATCATGGGGTATGGTAAACGGCCAATCACAGTGGCCTTTTACCACTTTATCAGCTGTGTCCAATGACACAGTTATCACCGGGTAAATACAGCGTGTGGAAAGTACTGTCGAGAACCGGCAATTATCACCGAAGGGATCGGCACTTATCAGGGCACTGATGATCAGTGCCGCCTGTAGCAATCGTGCACACTGAGATGGACGCGGTCTTCCATCTTTTTAAGAATCTTCCATGCTGTATCATCTCTCACTCCCAAAATCAGCTTCCCTCCTCTGATTTCCCCCCTCCCTAAGGAATGTGGTCGGTGTGTGTTTGCAGAGATCACAGGCAACAGACTCATTGGGAGGGTGTCATGGCTATAAACCTCACTAGCTAGGTGCCCCTCTGTCTGTGAAACTCTTGCGAGAAGGGCTTCTAGAGCCATAAACCAAGTCCTTCACTGAGTTCAAAGACATTCCAGATAAGTCATAAACTAGACACCACATTCAACATCCATTTCCCCCTATGATTACATATCTTGGATTATGAAAGACTTACACAAACATGAAGCATATATTCGGATGGCTCATGTCAAGACAAATCACCTGGTATTTTATACCCCCTAGCTGGCATACACAGGAGAGTAGAAAATTATATCTCCTTAACCATTCAAGCAGTTCTCATATTTCATATGTAGACGTTCAGCCGGTGATTCTGAGTATTAATCTACTAGTAGCATGGCTGCTAAATGCACCGATAAGTTATGAACCATTATTATTATTATTATTATTATACAGTATTTATAAAGTGCCAATAGTTCGCTCAGCGCTGTACATTACAAAGGGGGACAGAACATGTGACAGAACAATACCAATACAATGCAAAACATGAGGGGATTGAGGGCCCTGCTCTTTCGAGCTTACAATCTAGGAGGGAGGGGATGGTGGCACAGGAGTAGAAAGCTGTGGGGGATGGAGTGGTAGGAAGAGTGGAGGAGGTCGGTCAAGTTAGCAGGGGGTGGGGTAGGCTTCCCTGAAGAGATGGGTTTTCAGGGTGCGCCTAAAGGAGAGGAGAGTAGGTGATAATCTGATGGGTTGGGGCAGGGAGTTCCAGAGGATGGGTGACACCCTGGAGAAGTCCTGGAGGCAGGCATGGGAGGAGGAGATAAGGGAGCTAGAGAGGAGGAGGTCTTGTGAGGAGCGGAGTGTACGGTTTGGGTGATATTTAGAGATAAGATTGGATATGTAAATTGGGAACTAGAGAGAAGGAGCTCTTGTGAGGAGCGGAGTGTGCGTGTTGGGTGGTACTTGGATATTAGGTCAGTGATGTAGTTCGGGGCAGTATGGTGGACAGATTTGTACGTCAGTGATAGGATTTTGAATTTGATACGTTGCGCAATCGGAAGCCCGTGGAGGGATTGGCAGAGGGGGGTGGCGGAGATGGAGCGGTTGGAAAGGTGAATGAGTCTGGCTGCCGTATTCAGGATCGACTGAAGCGGGGATAGCCAGCGGCGAGGCAGGCCAGTGAGGAGGGAGTTGCAGTAATCGAGTCGTGATATGATGAGGGAGTGGATGAGCTGTTTAGTGGTTTCTGGGGTTAGGAACGTGCGGATTTTGGCGATGTTGCGGAGGTGGAGTCTGCACGAGTTTGGTAGTGATTGGACTTGGGGCTGGAAGGATAGGTTGGAGTCCAGAATGACACCAAGTACTCTGGCCTGCGGGGCGGGTTTGATGGTGGCATTGTTGGACATGATGGAGAAGTCAATGGGGGGTGGTGTCTGGGTTGGGGGGGGGGGACAAGAAACTTGGTCTTGGAGAGGTTCAGTTTAAGGAAGTGGAGTGACATTCAGTCAGATATGTTGCTCAGTAGGTGTGTGATTCAGGCGGAGACCGAGGGGGTGAGGTGGAGGGTTGAGAGATAGATTTGTGTGTCGTCGGCATATAGGTGGTAGTTGAAGCCGTGAGAGTGTATGAGTTGGCCAAGGGAGGAGGTGTAGATGGAGAAGAGAAGGAGCCCGAGGACGGAGCCTTGAGGGACCCCAACAGAGAGGGGGAGTAGGGGACATCAAATGTGAGGATTTTTGGTCATAGCTTGGGTCTCCACCTACAACTCCCTCCCCAAATGAGGCAATTGGTTTACTGCTCCAGGGAGACACCCTGTGGAGTTGCTAGAAAAAGCTAAGTGGAGTTGAAAGAAGTTGAAGAATCTCCCTGTTTTAACATTGGAACAGACAGTGGGAAATAAGAAATCCTTTTGCTCTGAAACCTGATCTGCTTAACCCAGGATGTGTGGCAAGTACTTTATCCCTCTAAACTTCTCTCTGTTATCTCTTTGCTGTGCTGTTGTTCTCTGTATATTTATATTTATATATATATATATATATATATATATATATATATATATATATATATACACATACGTACGTATATATATATATATATATATATATATATATATAGGCTACATCTTTTTCTGTAAATATTTTTATTGCACCCTTTTGACCTTTTAGTAGTAAATCTTACTTTCTGAAAGTGTTGAACTGTTTCTAAAGCCCTTTAATGCAAACTACGAATTCCTGCCTCTGAAGAACGCTACTGTGTGGGTGTTTTAAACTTCGGTATATCTCTGCCTGCAGTGACAGTGGTATACCGACGATTATTCAAACATCATAGTGTTATTGCTGATATTGCTAAGTTTTCTCTTTCTCTGTACAAAAAGGAGGTGATGGCAGTGTGAAGGGTTAATTGCGTAACTAACCTGACCCAGTAACAATTGCTCCCAGGCTGCAGATACAGATTGTGGTCCATTAGCTGGAAAATCTTTGTGCAGAGTGCAGCTGGGTGTGTGTGATGGGAGTGACTTTTGGGGGTGGGGGGACCCCTGTGTCAGCTCATGTTCCCTTCATTATGTTTAACCCACCCTGTGCCTGTTAAGGGGTACAGGGTGTGAATGTGAATGTCATAGTATTATGTATTGGTGTGGACATTGTTCCTTGTTCTCTGCCATGTGGATGTCCATTGTTCTCTGCCATGTGCTGCATCCCATTGTTCTGTGTCTTGGTTGGGTGGGGGTGTTTCATGTAGCCCTTCCCACTGATGGGGCGGGCTGATGATGTCTATTTCCTGCATGATCAGCAGGTGGTGTCCGGGGATTTGTGTTCGGACAGGGAAGCTGCCATATAACGGAAATACCCAAGTGAGGTCTGGGTCCAGTTCCGTTACATTGGTGGCAAGCGGTGGGATTGTGCTTCCAAGCTGTGCAATGGTACGCAGAGCAGGAATATTTAGGGGTCTCGACAGAGTGCTCTCCTGAGGGACATGAGTTTGGTGGCCCTGGATTGCTATGGGAGAGCCTTACAGATCATTTTGTGTTTGGTGATGAAGGAGAACCTACCCTGGAGGAGTTGTGAGAAGACAGAGAGGCTATGTTCGGTCTCACAGGGGTCTCAGAGCTTGAGCCAGATCTGGAATACCTGCTGAAGAAAGAACTGCATCTGGGAAGGGCATACAGGCAACTGCTAAAAAATGCTCGACAGCATGCCCAAGAATCGGCAGTGGAAATTCCAGAGACTGGGGATTTGATAGACTTTTCTGCTGAAGAGGAACCAGCAGAAAAGCTGGCAACAGAGCCAAACATTTCTGACCTCTGCCCAAAACAATCAGCATCCGCAGGAGCTACAGGAAGAGGATGCAATCAGTGCCTCACTACAATAGCTTGAGCTGATGTCCGTGGATGGGACTTCGGTCTCCACTGACACAACCCCAGAAAAGGGTCTGGCATTGGGACAGGAGGATGTCAGCCTTACTTTGCGAACACTGGGGGATGTCCATCAAGTCAAAGTGGATGAGACTACAGTCACCACCTGGATACCCCAGGGATGCTGGGCAGTCGGCCCAGATACCCAACAGCATGATGGAGTTGGCCCAGCCACCCTGTCTTCTCTCCAGCGTCTGAGAGGACTTCAGGGAGAAGGACCAGTCCGTACTTCTCCCCAGCAGTGGGTATGTTCTACGGGAGAGGCAGAGGTTGGCTGGGTGAGTAATGCTTGGTGTGTGACAATTTGTTTGGGGTACTGTGTGGGTGCCGGCATTGTGGGACTGGAAGTACAGATTAACTTCAGAGTCCACCCATCTGGGATTTACTCCTGCGTTAGTCTCCTGTCGAAAGGGGAGATATGTGACGGGAGTGACTTTTGGGGGTGGGGGGACCCCTGTGTCAGCTCATGTTCCCCTCATTATGTTTAACCCACCCTGTGTCTGTTAAGGGGGACAGGGTGTGAATGTGAATGTCATGGTATTGTGTATTGGTGTGGGGATTGTTCACTGCCACGTGGTTGTCCATTGTTCTCTGCCATGTGCTACATCCCATTGTTTTGTGTCTTGGTTGGGTGGGGGGGCGATTCTTGTAGCCCTTCCCACTGATGGGGCGGGCTGATGATGTGTTTCCTGTTCCTGGTTGTGTTTCCCCGCCCTGTGTATATATCTTGTGTTTGTGTAAAAATAAAGGAGTTGACTTCCTGTCTTAGGAAGAGTCGGGTGCTGTTTATTTACTGCAGGATCAGCGGGTGGTGTCCGGGGATTTGTGTTCGGACAGGGAAGCTGCAGTACAACAGAAAATACCCAAGTGCGGTCTGGGTCCGGTTCCGTTACAGTGTGGCATTGTTACGCACGTGACAATGCGGTTTTAGATTGGCTAATCCTTCGGTCACGAGTTTGGTGAGAAGGGCTGGGGTCCGACGCCATGATCGTCACACCACCCACCTGTGCCTCCCACCTGTGCCCATCATTGCCACCCACCTGTGCCCATCAGTGCCACTCTGCAGTGCCACCCACCTGTGTCCATCAGTGCCACTCTGCAGTGCCACCCACCTGTGCCCTGCAGTGCTGCCTATCAGTGCCTCCTATCAGTGCTCTTCAGTCCTTCCTATCCGTGCCACCTCGTCAGTGCTGCCTATCAGTGCAGCATCATCAACGCACATCAGTGAAGGAGAAAAATTACCTGTTTGTAAAATGTTATTATAGATATAAAGAAAATCTTTTATTTTTCAAATATTTTGCTCTTCTTTTATTTATAGCTCAAAAAATAAAAACACCCAGCGGCAAAGAAATATTTTTATAATTGGTAAATAATTATTGTGATACAAATCCCAAGAGGAACACCTCCAGATCCTGAGGAAGAGAAATAGAAATAGCCATAATATAATACTGGTAATATCTTTCCAGTATCAGAATAATTCTGGAAATCTCCAAAACGTGTATCAAATCCCCTACATCACCGCTACATTTGGGGCATAAGGGGGAATCCCTCCTGTCCCAACTGAACAACTGAGCTGGGGTCCTGTAAGTTCTATGTAAAAGAAATAACTGAGATAGTTTCTGTGAAGAGGACAGGGAGATGAGAGGTACGGAGGTCCAAATCTCCTCCCACTTCCTCTATTTCCCATTTCCTTCTACATGGTAATTGGGCAGAGTCTTGGGTAAGAATGAAAAGACTGGAGTATATACCAGAGATCATGCCTTTCCTACTCGTACCATCCATCAATCCCTGGATCAGTCATGGCTCCTCAAGAACTAAAGTGGAGAGAGAAGCTTGAGCTGGAAGCACATGGTGCAGTTGTAGATATGTACAAAAAGGGACCCCTTGGTATGTTAACCACTTCAAGTCCGGACACTTTCACCCCCCTCCTGCCCTGGCCAATTCTCAGCTTTCAGCGCTGTCACACTTTGAATGACAATTATTCAGTCTTTGAACATTGAACCCAAATGAACCCAAAACAGGATCTGCTATATCTCCTGAGTATGGGGATATCACCTGTGTGAGACTTTTCACAGCCTAGATGCATAGAGGGGTCCAAAATTTAAGGAACACATTTGGGTTTTCAAGGAGCATAAATTACACATCTACACTAATTTCATGACTACCAATCACATATTTGGCTGCCCAGAGCACCAGGACAGTGGAAACTCTCACAAAATGTCACCATTTTGGAAAGCAAAAACCCCAATGTATTTTCTGAAGTGAATAGTAAGTTTATTTGGTCATTTTTCAACAAAAGTTTTTTTGAAAATGCAGGAAAGAAAAGGAGAATATTTATTTTTACACAAAGTTCTCAATTAATATGATATTTCTAACAAACCTTCTAGGCGTACTTAGAAATATACTCCACAACACATTCTGCTACTCCTTTATGCAGGCCATAGATGGGTCAAAAATCGGCCGATTTTTCGACCGAAAATAAAATCGGCCGGTTTTCGGATCGTTAGTGGGCTATTTGTTCGGCCGTTTTTCGGTATTTTGGCCGTTTTTTTTTTTTGGTAAAGTTGGAAAAAAATCGTCCGATTTTGCCGATTGGCCGATTTTCGCGGCAATTAGTGGGCAAATCGGCCGATTTTTTACCGATAAAAAAATCTGCGCATGAGCAGTGACCTGCAAGAGGAAGACAAAAAGAAGAAAAAGAAGAAGAGGAAGAGGATGAAGAAGAGGAAGAAGAAGAGGATGAAGAAGAAGAGGATGAGGATGAAGAAGAAGAGGATGAGGATGAAGAAGAAGAAGAAGAGGATGCGGATGATGAAGAAGAAGAGGATGAGGATGAAGAAGAGGATGAGGATGAAGAAGAGGATGAGGATGAAGAAGAAGAAGAAGAAGAGGATGAGGATGAGGAAGAAGAAGAAGAAGAGGATGAGGATGAGGATGAAGAAGAAGAAGAAGAAGAAGAGGATGAGGAAGAAGATGAGGATGAAGAAGAAGATAAGGATGAGGATGATGAAGAAGAAGAAGGAGAAGAAGAAGAGGATGAGGATGAAGAAGAAGAGGATGAGGATGAAGAAGGAGAAGAGGATGAAGAAGGAGAAGAAGAAGAGGATGAGGATGAAGAAGATGAGGAAGAAGAAAAAGAAGAAGAGGATGAGGATGAAGAAGAAGAAGATGACGAGGATGAAGAAGAAGAAGAGGATGAGGATGAAGAAGAAGTAGAAGAAGAAGAAGAGGGTGAGGATGAAGAAGAAGAGGATGAGGATGAAGAAGAAGAAGAGGATGAGGATGAAGAAGAAGAAGAGGATGAGGATGAGGATGAAGAAGAATAATAAGAAGAGGATGAGGATGAAGAAGAAGAAGAAGAGGATGAGGATGAGGAAGAAGAAGAAGAAGATGAGGATGAAGATGAGGATGAAGAAGAAGGAGAAGAAGAGGATGAGTATGATGAAGAAGCAGAAGAAGAAGAGGATGAGGATGAAGAAGAAGAAGAAGAAGAAGAGGATGATGAAGAAGAAGAGGATGAGGATGAGGAAGAAGAAGATGAAGAAGATGAGGATGAAGAAGGAGAAAAAGAAGAGGATGAGGATGAAGAAGCAGAAGAAGAAGAGGATGAGGATGATGAAGAAGAAGAAGGAGAAGAGGATGAAGAAGAGGATGAGGATGAGGATGAAGAAGAAGATGAGGAAGAAGAAGAAAAAGAAGAGAAGAGGATGAGGATGAGGATGAAGAAGAAGAAGAAGAAGAAGAAGAGGATGAGGATGATGAAGAAGAAGAAGATGAGGATGAGGATGATGAAGAAGAAGAGGATGAGGATGAAGAAGAAGAGGATGAAGAAGAAGAATAAGAAGAAGAGGATGAGGATGATGAAGAAGAAGAGGATGAGGATGATGAATAAGAAGAAGAAGAAGAGGATGAGAATGAAGAAGAAGTAGGATGAAAATAAGAGGAATTCCAGTCCAGCAAAAAGTGTCCCTGCAGAGAGCTCCGCTATTTCTTTGACAGTTCTCTGACAGTTCTTTGACATTTACAGCGGTTGCAACATTGTATCTGTTTCCGAATAAAAACATCTGTATCCTAAATGGAAACAAATAGATACATTGTTGCAATCTCTATAAATGTCAAGGAATTGTCAGAGAAATGTCAAAGAAATAGCTCTCTGCAGGGACACTTTTTGCCAGCTGTAGGGATGAAAATTGGCCGATTTTTTTTACCATTGATGGTAACGTCGGCCGCTTGAACGACCGATTTTTCGTTTTTTAAAAGAAAAATCTGCCGTTTTTCGACCCATCTATGGCCTGCATTAGAGTATGGGGACACCACATGTGAGACTTTTTCACAGCCTAGCCACATAGGGGGACCAAAATCAAAAGAGCACAGTCAGGCTTTCTGAGGGCATAAATTACACACCAAATTTTTAGACGACCTATCACATTTTTGAAAGCCCTGAAAAACCACGACAATGGAAACACCCACAAAATTATCCCATTTTGGCATGGTGAGTCTTTTGAAGACTTATGTTGGCCTCCATGAGTGCTCAGAGAATATAGCTTAGTGCATCATTACCTATAGTAGTCCCCAAATGTCAGGACGGTACAAATCCCTCCCACACTAACTAGTGTGGGGGTGATCGGGGACACTGTAACCAGTGTGGGGGTGATCAGGGACACTGTAACCAGTGTGGAGGTGATCGGGGACACTGTAACAGGTGTGGAGGTGATCGGGGACACTGTAACCGGTGTGGAGGTGATCGGGGACACTGTAACCAGTGTGGGGGTGATCGGGGACGCTGTAACCGGTGTGGAGGTGATCGGGGACACTGTAACCAGTGTGGGGGTGATCGGGGACGCTGTAACCGGTGTGGAGGTGATCGGGGACACTGTAACCAGTGTGGGGGTGATCGGGGACGCTGTAACTTGTGTGGAGGTGATCGGGGACGCTGTAACTTGTGTGGCGGTGATCGGGGACCCTGTAACTGGTGTGGAGGTGATCAGGAACGCCGTAACCGGTGTGGAGGTGATCGGGGACGCCGTAACCGGTGTGGAGGTGATCGGGGATGCCGTAACCGGTGTGGAGGTGATCGGGAACGCCGTAACCGGTGTGGAGGTGATCGGGAACGCCGTAACCGGTGTGGAGGTGATTGGGGACGCCGTAACCGGTGTGGAGGTGATCGGGGACACGGTAACCGGTGTGGAGGTGATCGGGGACGCTGTAACCGGTGTGTGGGTGATCGGGGACGCTGTAACCGGTGTGGAGGTGATCGGGGACGCTGTAACCGGTGTGGGGGTGATCGGGGACGCTGTAACCGGTGTGGAGGTGATCGGGGACGCTGTAACCGGTGTGGAGGTGATCGGGGACGCTGTAACCGGTGTGGAGGTGATCGGGGACGCTGTAACCGGTGTGGGGGTGATCGGGAACACTGTAACCGGTGTGGGGGTGATTGGGGACACTGTAACAGGTGTGAAGGTGATCGGGGACACTGTAACAGGTGTGGAGGTGATCGGGGACACTGTAACCCGTGTGGGGGTGATCGGGGACACTGTAACCCGTGTGGGGGTGATCGGGGACACTGTAACCGGTGTGGGGGTGATCGGGGACGCTGTAACCGGTGTGGAGGTGATTGGGGACACTGTAACCGGTGTGGAGGTGATTGGGGACACTGTAACCGGTGTGGGGGTGATCGGGGACACTGTAACCGGTGTGGGGGTGATCGGGGACGCTGTAACCGGTGTGGGGGTGATCGGGGACACTGTAACCGGTGTGGGGATGATCGGGGACACTGTAACCAGTGTGGAGGTGATCGGGGACCCTGTAACCGGTGTGGGGGTGATCGGGGACGCTGTAACCGCTGTGGGGGTGATCGGGGACCCTGTAACCAGTGTGGAGGTGATCGGGGACACTAGATTTGCTTTCCAGCTGCAACATCATAGGAATCACAGAGCTAGACAACTCTCTGTCCTTCAGAACTTGGCTCTCAATAGCCATGCTGTCACAGGCAGAGGTGATAAACAGGGAATGACAGTGATCGGTATGTGGAGGAGAGGAGTACGGATGTATGACAGTGATGGGTACGTACAGGAGAGGAGTGTGGGGGGTATGACAGTGATCGGTATGTACAGGAGAGGAGTACAGAGGTATGACAGTGATGGGTACGTACAGGAGAGGAGTACGGAGGTATGACAGTGATGGGTATGTACAGGAGAGGAGTGTGGGGGGTATGACAGTGATCGGTATGTACAGGAGAGGAGTACGGAGGTGTGACAGTGATCGGTACGTACAGGAGAGGAGTACGGAGGTGTGACAGTGATCGGTACGTACAGGAGAGGAGTACGGAGGCGTGACAGTGATCGGTATGTGGAGGAGAGGAGTACGGATGTATGACAGTGATGGGTACGTTCAGGAGAGGAGTGGGGGGGGTATGACAGTGATCGGTATGTACAGGGGAGGAGTACGGAGGTGTGACAGTGATGGGTACGTACAGGGGAGGAGTACGGAGGTGTGACAGTGATGGGTACGTACAGGGGAGGAGTACGGAGGTGTGACAGTGATGGGTACGTACAGGAGAGGAGTACGGAGGTGTGACAGTGATGGGTACGTACAGGAGAGGAGTACGGATGTATGACAGTGATGGGTACGTACAGGTGAGGAGTACGGAGGGTATGACAGTGATGGGTATGTACAGGAGAGGAGTACGGAGGGTATGACAGTGATGGGTATGTACAGGAGAGGAGTACGGAGGTATGACAGTGATGGGTATGTACAGGAGAGAAGTACGGAGGTATGACAGTGATGGGTATGTACAGGAGAGGAGTACGGAGGTATGACAGTGATGGGTATGTACAGGAGAGGAGTACGGAGGTATGACAGTGATGGGTATGTACAGGAGAGGAGTACGGAGGTATGACAGTGATGGGTATGTACAGGAGAGGAGTACGGAGGTATGACAGTGATGGGTATGTACAGGAGAGGAGTACGGAGGTATGACAGTGATGGGTATGTACAGGTGAGGAGTACGGAGGTATGACAGTGATGGGTATGTACAGGAGAGGAGTACGGAGGTATGACAGTGATGGGTATGTACAGGAGAGGAGTACGGAGGTATGACCGTTCCCAGGGAGGAGTATCTCAGGAAGGGTCTATACTCCACCATAACTCTGGTTCTCGGAGTGTCAGGTCCCAGCGGGTTCTCCTGGTGTCTCTCCTGTTATTCTGTCTCGGACACATCAGAGGAACATGGTGGGAGATCGGCCTGAATGTCCTTCCTAGGAGGGAATACCGGAGCCATTCTGAGGCCCATTTAATGGCCGGCAATGAGGAGGAAACCAACACTGAGAAGTAGATGCTGAGATATATACAGCACGGGGCAGCACAGTGGCTGAGTGGTTAGTACTTCCACCTGGCAGTACTAGAGTTGTTGGTTCAAATCCCAACCATGGCACCACCTGCCTGGAGTTTGCATGTTCTCCCTGTGCCTGCGCAAGTTTCCTCCGGGTACTCCTGTTTCCTCCCACACTACAAAGACATGCTGGGAGATGAGTTCACTCCTGTCTAAGTTGTCCGTAGTATGTGTATGTATGAATGTGAGTTAGGGCCCTTAGATTGTACGCTCCTCGGGGGCGGGGACTGATGGGAATGTACAATATAGATGTAAACTGACGGCGCTATATAAGTACCTGGAATAAATAATAATAATACACCCAGATCATCATTGACGACTAGGAAGGTTCGGTCACAGATGATTGGTCCGTCTATAGCAGGGACAGGAGCCGGGACCTGGAATAGGAGATCCACCTGATTTACCCGTGTGCTCTGACATGGAGAAGATCCCATGCTGGCCCTATGGTGGCCGTGTGTTCAGGATGGAGACCGACAATCACAGGACATTCTAGAAGCCAATCTAAAATGGCTGACGGGAGGAAAGTGTTCTTGGGACAGGAAGTGAGACAGACAGGAAGTGACTCCGGATAGGAAGTGACTCCAGACAGATTTATACAGAGGCTGCAGTATGGAGAGCAGACACTAGATGGTGCTGGTCCAAAAAAAGCTGAATAGCATAAAACAGGGAAAAACCTGAAAAACAAAAGATGATGGCGGCTCGTAAACTTCTACGATGAATGAAACACAGTTATCACAATACAGTGCAGTGGAGTAGATATTCGTCCTCCATTTTATTGTAGCCCGCACTTTTCTCCTCTGGCGGCCATTTTCCTTTGGTCTTTTATCTATGTTTGTACATTTATCACATTACAGTGCAGTGGATTAGATCTCCCTCCTCCATTTTTTTGTATCCCGCCTGTCCCTCCTCCGGCGGCCATTTTCCCTTAGTCTGATATGAATGCTGGCACATTTTGTCCCCTGATATTAGACATTAGCCGGGTGATTGTATACACACAGCGGGCAGATCTCAATCAATGTCACCCACTAGTCTATACTGTCACGGGGTTGGCCAGCCAATAGGCTTGTGTGGTGAATCGTTCTGCCCTTCGCAGGTCCACTCGATTGCGGCGGTAAAGACTGCCTTCTACATCCACAAGATATGATCGAGGAGCAACCCTCTGAACACAGGAACCCAGTCTCCAGCGACCGGCCCTGTCACCTGGAAGCGACTTCATATGGATTGGCTCTCCAATGCTTAGTTCAGGTAAGTCTTTAGCAGACACATCGTATGACAGTTTGGCAATCTGTTTCCTCCTCTGCAGTTTTGCCGAGACACCTGTAACCACAGAAGGATCAAGTAATTTGTTGGCCACAGGCAATGAAGTCTTCAGTCTCCTAGACATCAAGCACTGTGCACGACTACTGTCCATGCCTTCAGATGGGGTGTTCCTCCAATGTAGAATGGCCTTCCATGGATCAGTACCATCAAACTTGGCCTTCTTACAAAGATTCTTCAATATCTTGACAGCCAATTCTGCTTTGCCATTGGCTTGCGGGTGCCTCGGGGATGAGGTAACATGCTCAAATCCCCAATCTGTAGACAACCGTCTGAATTGCTCACATGCAAATTGAGGTCCATTATCCGAGATGACTCTATCCGGCTGGCCATAACGTGCAAACTGTGCTTTACAACGCTTGATGGTAGTATCAGCAGACAGGTCAGGAAGTAGCTCAATCTCCCAAAAGTCAGAATAGTGATCAACAATTAGTAGAACATCCTGCCCAGCATAATTCAGTAAGTCCATGCTTACAATTTGCCAAGGCCGGGTGGGCAGCACATGTGACATCATAGGTCCTTTCTGTTGTGCCTGCGCATATTCATTGCATGCCGAGCAACACCTAACAAAGTCTCTAATCTCGTTCTGCATGTTGGGCCAGTATAGGGTATCATGTGCTTGCCTATAGCATGCTTCTCCTCCAATGTGACTGGCATGAATACGAGTCAGCATCTCCCATCTTAAAGATTTAGGAATGATGACCCTTGTCCCCTTGTACAGTATACCATCTTGAATGGCGATTTCATCTCTGAAAGTCCAATATTCTCTCACAAGTAATGGGACTTCCAACTTGGAATCAGTCCAACCGTTCAGAACAACATATTTAAGAGCCTGCAAAGTCTCATCGGTTTCAGTGTGCTGTTTTACCTGAAGCAATCGTTGGTCCGTGACGTATAAATAGTCTGAATGATTAATCTGTGACAGGACCTCCAGGTCCCGCTGAACATTGCAAACTGTGTGTTGTGCATACTCAGGTGTACCACCTGCTGCTGTAGCTCTGCTAAGAGTGTCACTAATGTACATTTCAGGACCAGGTTTATAGACAACATTTAGGGAATAGTTTTGTAACGTGACAACATGCTCTGTAGACGTTTGGGTGAACACAAAAGTGGTTTCTGGAAAATAGAAATCGGAGGTTTATGGTGAGTTTCTGCCGTGATCTCGTCGCGCCCATAGAGGTAGTGGTGAAAGCGCTGGCAGGCAAACACTATACTCAGATATTCCTCTTCTATTTGTGCGTAGTTTTGTTTGGTAGAGTCAGTGCCCTTGAAGCAAAAGCGATAGGCTGGCCAGCTTGCAATAGACAACACCCAAGTCCAGTTTTGCTTGCATCACTTTGAATAGTTACAGGTTTTGTAACGTCATAGTACTTCAGGACAGGTGTGTCTGTGACCAAGCGTTTGATGTCCTGCACTGCATTATCATGCTTAGGAAGCCAATGACAAACAGCGTCCTTGTCCAGAAGTCTTCTCAATGGCTCACAGACCTCTGAGAGGTGTGGTAGGAATTTTGCTAGGTAGGTAACTGTCAAGAGAACCAGAGAGCACACAGAGGTAGATTGCACGGAACCCAACGTGCTTTTATTGGGGAGGTTTTTGGGGCACAGACAACAGTTCCTTTAGTCCACAGATCCACACCAGACACAGCAACACAGTACAGTTCTCTGGAAGGCAATATGGAACAACAAGGGTATTGTAATCCACAGGGTTAGTCCACACAGGAGGCTCCAGGCAGGGAAGGGTTAAGTCCAGGCAGGTTCACGGAGAACAAAGGGTTAAGTCCAGGTAGGTTCACGGAGAACAAGGGGTTAAGTCCAGGTAGGTGATAGATCCAGGCAGATGCACGGGGACAGCAGAAGATCCCTCCACAGTGCAGGGATTCCAGGCAGCACAGACAGTCCAGGAGATGAGGAGGAGGACGGGGAATTTTCGGATGAGAGAAGCTGGCCCTCAGCACAGCCTTCCCTCACACACGCAGCCAGGAGAACACAATGGGGGTTTTTCTGCTCACCCTTAAGAATAGAGCTGGTAACCTGATACTTCCTATCGGGTTACCATGGCAACGGGCCCTGTCTCTCAGGTCTCCAGACCTGCCCAGGAATTTGTGCATGAGGGGGAAGGGAGGAGATGGCCTGTTTGTGGATTCCTTCAGCAGAAGGCCAGGCTGCAAGCCAGGGGGGTGAGGGGCTGCTGAGGTCTGCCTGTGTCAGGGACAAAGAGGACTAGAAGTCCCAGCATGGATGGGACAGAAGGGTGGCAGCCGGCAAACCTGGAGGATGGGGAAGGAATGACCAGCTCCGTGACAGTAACAAATCCAATGAAGCTCTGCTGGTATTTCACAATTGCTGGCTGTGGCAGTATGACTCTGATTGTTTCTGGGTCAGCCTTCAAACCCTCCCAGGTTAGAATGTGTCCATGAAAGTGGACTTCTTTGACCTTGAATTGCAGCTTTTTCATGCCAAGTCTCAATTTTACCTGCCTACAACGATTCATCAGTTCCAGCAGTTTGCCATCATGATCTTGCTCTGCTTCCTCATCTGTGTCCCCACAGCCAACCACAAGGATGTCATCAGCTATTGGTTCAATACTAGAGATGAGCGAATTTTTCAAAAATTTGATTCGCCTGATTCGCCGAATTTTCCGAAAAAATTTGATTCGATTTGAATTTATTTGCTGCGAATTTTACTTATAAAAAGGGTTTCTAGGCTTCAGAGAGCCATTATATTAGTGCAGAACACTGTACCTTTAATTTAAATGCCCGTGGAGTCTGCTGGGGAAGAGAAATAATACTGTCAGTCAGTATGACATGCAGATGAGTGCCGTCGATCTTAGAATCACCGCACACTTCACTCATTTGGGCAGTCACGGGGCCAAAGAAGAAGAAGGAGAAGAAGAAGAAGAAGAATGAAAAGAATGAAAAGAAGAAGAAGAAGAATGAAAAGAATGAAAAGAATGAGAAGAAGAAGAAGAATGAAAAGAATGAAAAGAAGAAGAAGAAGAATGAAAAGAAGAATGAAAAGAAGAATGAAAATAAGAAGAAGAATGAAAAAAAGAATGAAAAGAAGAATGAAAATAAGAAGAAGAATGAAAAGAATGAAAAGAAGAATGAAAAGAAGAAGAAAAATGAAAAGAAGAATGAAAAGAATGAAAAGAAGAATGAAAAGAAAAAGAAGAATGAAAAGAATGAAAAGAAGAATGAAAATAAGAAGAAGAATGAAAAGAAGAATGAAAAGAATGAAAAGAAGAATGAAAATAAGAAGAATGAAAAGAATGAAAAGAAGAATGAAAAGAATGAAAAGAAGAATGAAAAGAAGAAGAAGAATGAAAAGAAGAATGAAAAGAATGAAAAGAAGAATGAAAAGAAGAATGAAAAGAATGAAAAGAAGAATGAAAATAAGAAGAAGAATGAAAAGAAGAATGAAAAGAATGAAAAGAAGAATGAAAAGAAGAATGAAAATAAGAAGAAGAATGAAAAGAAGAATGAAAAGAATGAAAAGAAGAATGAAAAGAATGAAAAGAAGAATGAAAATAAGAAGAAGAATGAAAAGAAGAATGAAAAGAATGAAAAGAAGAATGAAAATAAGAAGAAGAATGAAAATAAGAATGAAAAGAATGAAAATAAGAATGAAAATAAGAAGAAGAATGAAAAGAAGAATGAAAAGAATGAAAAGAAGAATGAAAAGAATGACAAGAAGAATGAAAAGAAGAATGAAAATAAGAAGAAGAATGAAAAGAAGAATGAAAATAAGAAGAAGAATGAAAAGAAGAATGAAAAGAATGAAAAGAAGAATGAAAAGAAGAATGAAAATAAGAAGAAGAATGAAAAGAAGAATGAAAAGAATGAAAAGAAGAATGAAAAGAAGAATGAAAATAAGAAGAAGAATGAAAAGAAGAATGAAAAGAATGAAAAGAAGAATGAAAAGAATGAAAAGAAGAATGAAAATAAGAAGAAGAATGAAAAGAAGAATGAAAAGAATGAAAAGAAGAATGAAAATAAGAAGAAGAATGAAAATAAGAATGAAAAGAATGAAAATAAGAATGAAAATAAGAAGAAGAATGAAAAGAAGAATGAAAAGAATGAAAAGAAGAATGAAAAGAATGACAAGAAGAATGAAAAGAAGAATGAAAATAAGAAGAAGAATGAAAAGAAGAATGAAAAGAATGAAAAGAAGAATGAAAAGAATGAAAAGAAGAATGAAAATAAGAAGAAGAAGAATGAAAATAAGAATAATTCCAGTAAAGCAAAAAGTGTTTCTGCAGAGTTCCTCTATTTCTGACAGTTCTCTGACAGTTCTTTCACATTTACAGCGATTGAAACATCTGTATCCTAAATGGAAACAAATACATACAATGTTTCAACCGCTGGAAATGTGAAAGAACTGTCAGAGAAATGTCAGAAATAGCGGAGCTCTCTGCAGGGAAATTTTTGCCGGCTGTAGAAGGGATGAAAACGGCCGATCAGGAAAAATTTGATTCGACCATCCGAAGTTGGCAAAAATTCGGATTCGTTGCGAATCAAATTTTTCCTGAAATTCGAAACGAATTCCATTTCGCCTGATTCGATTCGCTCATCTCTATTCAATACCACCGAGTCCAGCCAATAGTTCATGTTGTTTACGTTGATACACCTCTGGTGCAACTGATACCCCAAAAGGCAGTTTGCGCCATCTTTTCCTGCCCCACGGAGTCCAGAAGGTTGTCATGTAACTACTTGCATCATCCAACTTACACTGTAAAAATGCATCCCGGGCATCAACAAGTGTGAACAGACGTGCCTTAGGCAGCTTGTACAAAACATCCTCGAGAGTTGGCATGATGTAGTGAGATCGTCTCAGTGCCATATTTAAGAATTTGGGATCTATGCATATTCGTAGCCTATTTGGCTTCCTTACAATCACCATGTTACTTATCAGCCAGTTGGGTCAGTCACTGGTGCCAAGTGTCCATTGGCCTCATACTGGTCAAGCTGTGCCTTAACTGCCTGTTTTAATGCCACCGGCACATTGCGTGGTGCATATTGGACTGGAGGGACACTCACATCAAGGTGGAAATGAACTTCCCCTGGTACAGATTCTACTGGCCCAGTAAACACATCACTAAATTCCTTTATCAGCAGTTGTTTTGTCAAGGGCCCCTTGGATAGATTGTCCATCACATTACGCTCTGCAGGGATGGAGAAACGTCTCAGCCCTAGACGCTCACAGGATGAGCCAGACAACAGTGGCTTTTGGCTGCTTCCACAATTTCACACTCCAGCTTGTGTGTTAGTCCACGTATGGCACATTCTGTCTTGAAGAGCCCCAGAGATTTCATCATCGCACCGGAGTATAACTTTAATCTGGTGTCACTTGGTAGTAGACGTGCTTCTGGTGCTGACACCATTTTGTCTCTGAAGCACATTACATCCCAAGTTGCTCCTGAATGGAGGAGACAGGATTGGGGCTTATTATTTACATGTAAAGTGACAAACCATTTCTTTCCTCTGGATTGTACAGCGCCCATCAATTCACTGCTGTCTATAACTTCAGTGGTGTGTGTGTGGGGGGAGGTAGGTGATCTGTGTGGGGGGAGGTAGGTGATCTGTGTGGGGGAGGTAGGTGATCTGTGTGGGGGGAGGTAGGTGGTCTGTGTGGGGGGAGGTAGGCCGATCAATTCACTGCTGTCTATAACTTCAGTGGTGTGTGTGTGGGGGGAGGTAGGTGATCTGTGTGGTGGAGGTAGGTGATCTGTGTGGGGGGAGGTAGGTGATCTGTGTGTGGGGGGGGAGGTAGGTGATCTGTGTGGGGGAGGTAGGTGATCTGTGTGTGGGGGGGGAGGTAGGTGATCTGTGTGGGGGAGGTAGGTGATCTGTGTGGGGGGAGGTAGGTGATCTGTGTGGGGGGAGGTAGGTGATCTGTGTGGGGGGAGGTAGGTGATCTGTGTGTGGGGGAGGTAGGTGATCTGTGTGGGGGAGGTAGGTGATCTGTGTGGGGGGAGGTAGGTGATCTGTGTGGGAGGAGGTAGGTGATCTGTGTGGGGGGGTAGGTGATCTGTGAGGGGGAGAGGTAGGTGATCTGTGTGGGGAGGTAGGTGATCTGTGTGGGGGGAGGTAGGTGATCTGTGGGGGGAGGTAGGTGATCTGTGTGGGGGGAGGTAGGTGATCTGTGTGGGGGGAGGTAGGCCCATCACTGCTGTCTATAACTTCAGTGGTGTGTCTCTTCCTCATATGCGGATGTGTTCTCCACGTTGTGTCATTTGCCTATTGATGGCCGTCGTTTACTTGACAAACAAACGTTAGTAAAATGGTTTGTTCTTCCACAAGACTTCCAAGACTCCCCATAAGCTGGACACGGATCTTTAATTCTTTCATGCACAGTCCCACAGTATCTGCAAGCTGTAGGGTTGGCAGTATTTGTGCTCATCAGGGGGCGTTGCTGTAGTTTGTTCCTGTTGCCATGCTGCATTGCAATGTTTATGCTGTCGGTCTGCTGTCTGTCCTGTTCCATAACTTTCAGACGTCTGTCAGTGAGCTCTGCTGTACGGCACGTCTCAATGGCTGTGTGTAGAGTGAAGTCATGTTCTCTTAGGAGGCGCCTGCGTGTGCTCTCTCGCTAGCTATACCAACAACAATTGTGTCCCTTATCAATTGGTCTCTGAGTGCCATATTCACAAGTTGCTGCCTTTTCTCTCCAGTGTGTAACAAAGTGATCCAAAGATTGTCCCTCTTCTTGTTTGCAGCATCCAAACACATCCCTTTCATAAATGACATTTGTAGCAGGTATGAGATCATCTTCCAGTACATTTACAATGGCTGTAACATTGTGTTGCTGATCTGCTGTGAGGGTCACATTGTGTTTATACACATGCCTGCATTCACTGCCCATGACTCTTCTCAGAGTTGCTGCCGGCACTCCTGCACATTTCTCATTCCAGCCTGTAGCCAGACAATAATCTTCACATTCAGCTCTGAAAGATTCCCAATTGCTGCTCCAATCCCCACTCATTGTCATCCCCTCTGGGGGAGGTATGCCATTCATGGCAGCCATATTGTCAGGAAGCCTCTGAGCTATCAAATCTCAGACAATCCTCAGTCTCAGGCTGTAGTTCACAAACCTGTGTTTCCCAAAGCTGCTGCGCTCCAAACAAGAGGCTCAGTCCTGATTCCAGTCACTTCTGACACCATGTTTCATGTACAGGAATGAAGACAACACAAGCTGCTGGTGTGAGGAATCATGTTGTACAACAGAACTGCATCCAGGTCAGCATAGAACAGGAAGCAGGAAGTAGAAGGCCATGCAATATTCCCGGATACAAGTCGGGTCACAGGATTTGTACAATGACTCTATAACAGTTTCCATCTTGTTGTATCATGAATGTAGTATGGAAGATGAGTCCTATGTACTAGGAATGGTCATTGGAAGGACAGAATAGGAGCCACATGATTGGCTGGCCAACCCTGTGACAGTATAGACTAGTGGGTGACATTGATTGAGATCTGCCCGCTGTGTGTATACAATCACCCGGCTAATGTCTAATATCAGGGGACAAAATGTGCCAGCATTCATATCAGACTAAGGGAAAATGGCCACCGGAGGAGGGCCAGGCGGGCTACAACAAAATGGAGGAGGGAGATCTAATCCACTGTAATGTAAAAACACTATATTAGACCAAGGGAAAATGGCCACCAAATAAGGGACAGACAGGCTACAACATAATGGCGCCCGATTAGTCTATTGAGGATTATTACAGTATATATAGGCAGTTGTACGTCCGATGGCCAACTCCTGAGGAAGTCACGTGATGTGATGTAACCTGTAGAGTGGGACAATGACGTCAAGGTGATAAAAAAGATGTTTACAAGCCGCCATCATCTTTTGTTTTTCAGGTTTTTTCCCTGTTGTTTTATACTATTCTGCTTTTTCACCATCTAGTGTCTGCTCTCCATACTGCACCCTCTGTATAAATCTGTCTGGAGTCACTTCCTGTCTGGAGTCTTTTCCTGTTTGTGTCACTTCCTGTCTGGAGTCACCTCCTGTCCCTGGAACACTTTCTTCCTCTCAGCCATTTTAGATCTGCTTCGAGAAGGTCCAACAGAATTGGTCTCCATCCTGAACACACGGCCACCATAGGGCCAGCATGGGATCTTCTCCATGTCAGAGCACACGGGTAAGTCAGGTGGATCTCCTATTCCTGGTCCCGGCTCCTGTCCCTGCTATAGACGGACCAATCATCTGTGACCGAACCTTCCTCCTTGTCATCGATGATCTGGGTGTATTATTATTATTTATTCCAGGTACTTGTATAGCACCGTCAGTTTACATCTATATTGTACATTCCCATCAGTCCCCGCCCCCGAGGAGCGTGCAATCTAAGGGCCCTAACTCCCATTCATACATACACATACTAGGGACAACTTAGACCGGAGACAATTCACCTCCCAGCATGTCTTTGTAGTGTAGGAGGAAACCAGAGTACCCGGAGGAAATCAACACAGCCACACGGAGAACATGCAAACTCCAGGCAGGTGGTGCCATGGTTGGGATTTGAACCAACAACCTGAGTACTGCCAGGAGGAAGTGCTAACCACTCAGCCACTGTGATGCCCCGTGCTGTATATATCTCAGCATCTACTTCTCAGTGTTGGTTTCCTCCTCATTGATACCCATTAAATGGGCCTCAGAATGGCTCCGGTATTCCCTCCTAGGAAGGACATTCAGGCCGATCTCCCACCATGTTCCTCTGATGTGTCCGAGACAGAATAACAGGAGAGACACCAGGAGAACCCGCTGGGACCTGACACTCCGAGAACCAGAGTTATGGTGGAGTATAGACCCTTCCTGAGATACTCCTCCCTGAGAACGGTCATACCTCCGTACTCCTCTCCTGTACATACCGATCACTGTCATACCTCCGTACTCCTCTCCTGTACATACCCATCACTGTCATACCTCCGTACTCCTCTCCTGTACATACCCATCACTGTCATACCTCCGTACTCCTCTCCTGTACATACCCATCACTGTCATACCTCCGTACTCCTCTCCTGTACATACCCATCACTGTCATACCTCCGTACTCCTCTCCTGTACATACCCATCACTGTCATACCTCCGTACTCCTCTCCTGTACATACCCATCACTGTCATACCTCCACACTCCTCTCCTGTACATACCCATCACTGTCATACCTCCGTACTCCTCTCCTGTACATACCCATCACTGTCATACCTCCGTACTCCTCTCCTGTACATACCCATCACTGTCGTACCTCCGTACTTCTCTCCTGTACATACCCATCACTGTCATACCTCCGTACTCCTCTCCTTTACATACCGATCACTGTCATACCTCCGTACTCCTCTCCTGTACACACCCATCACTGTCATACCTCCGTACTCCTCTCCTGTACACACCCATCACTGTCATACCTCCTCACTCCTCTCCTGTACACACCCATCACTGTCATACCTCCGTACTCCTCTCCTGTACGTACCCATCACTGTCATACATCCGTACTCCTCTCGTGTACGTACCCATCACTGTCATAGCTCCCACACTCCTCTCCTGTACGTACCCATCACTGTCATGCCTCCACACTCATCTCCTGTACGTACCCATCACTGTCTTACCTCCACACTCCTCTCCTGTACATACCCATCACTGTCATACCTCCGTACTTTTCTCCTGTACGTACCCATGACTGTCATACCTCCGTACTTCTCTCCTGTACGTACCCATCACTGTCATACCTCCGTACTCCTCTCCTGTACATACCGATCACTGTCATACCTCCACACTCCTCTCCTGTACATACCGATCACTGTCATACCCCCTGCACTCCTCTCCTGTACATACCTATCACTGTCATACCTCCTGCACTCCTCTCCTGTACATACTACCCACCATCGTATCATCTGCAACTCCTCTCTTACATTTACTACCTGCAGTTATGCTCTTCTTCTTAAATTGGGGAATAACTCGATGACTTACATACTTTTCAGACCTTGTGAAATATTCTTGGCTGTTCTGAAAATAATACACTTTCATTTGTATTTCATGATAAATCCTGCCTCATCTCTGCCTCTCTACCTGCAGCCTAACAATGAGGTGTGCATGCAGCCACTGATCTATTTCTGGCTTTTGTCTCTCAGACATTCTAATGTTCATTTCTCCAAACGTCCTCCAGGACATCCTTCCTGAGACAGAGCTCCTCCCTCTGGGACAGGAAACACGTAAGCACAGTACTATAAAAGGCGGACCACCAGGCCTCCCTCCTGAGTTTTTAGTGTTTCCTCTGCAAGGATGGGTGCAGTCATCAAGGAACT
The DNA here is from genome assembly GCF_062004578.1 of Staurois parvus. Lineage (NCBI taxonomy): Eukaryota > Metazoa > Chordata > Amphibia > Anura > Ranidae > Staurois > Staurois parvus. Next base: position 40,214 of record NW_028317832.1, read on the forward strand.
GATTGTCTGGAAGTCCTGGGCCCTAGAGGTTGCTGGTGGCTCCTGGTCTGGCTTACTTCCTCATGCCCGACGCGATCCCTTCAGGGGAAGTGGGGCTGCTCTCCTGATGTCCTTCCATGCCTCAGTGGATGATAACCATCATCGGGGGTGTCCTGAGGGGTCCAGGACCTTTGATGCCTGTCGTTGTCCTTCCCGAGGGGGGGGGGCTCCAGCATCCGATGCACAATGGGGCAGAGTGACTGCCAAGCAGGCGTGCAAGTACCCGCAACTTCTGGGTGCTGTTCAGGAACCGGAAGTTACGGCTGCGGTGACGTCATTGACAGGCGCCGGAGACTTGTGGTTCCAGTCTCCATATTAGCACTGCAGCCAGTCTGGAGTACAGACCCAGCAGAGCCTTTGGCTCCACACCAAGAGGGATGGATGGAAGGCGCTGGCACTTCTCAGGCATACCCTGGTCCTTCAAGCACTGGCTCCTCTAAGTTAAGCTTGGGGACTCTGATCCCTCTTGATGACCCTGGTGGGCACACTACCTTTTCTTGCTCCCCCAGCACAGTGGTTTTGTATGAGGGGCCCTGGGCTGATTATTTTCTGTATTATGTCTTTTCTTGCTCATTGTATGTTAAAGTCCAGGACAAGGTGCAGAGTCAGACCCCCAAGAAGAAGTGTGCAGTTTGTGCAGCTAAATTGGGTTCAGCTTGGGAAAAACCCTTATGCTGCAATTGTGTGGCTAGCCTAATTAAGGATAAGTCATTTACAGCCTGCCATAAAGTGCTCACCTCCATTAAGGATGACATGTCTACATTTCAACCCTTTTATTGTTATTATTATTATACCGTATTTATAAAGCGCCAACAGTTCGCTCAGCGCTGTACATTACAATGGAAGACAATACATGAGACAGTACAATAACAATACAATGTGATACACGAGGGGTTCGAGGGCCCTGCTCCTTGGAGCTTTCAATCTAGGAGGGAGGGGATAGTAGTATGGGAGGAAAAGCTGTGGGTTGGAGTGGTAGGAGGAGTGGAGGAGATCGGCAGTTAGCAGAGGGTGGGGTAGGCTTCCCTGAAGAGGTGGGTTTTTAGGGTGCGCCTAAAGGAGAGGAGAGTGGGTGATAGTCTGATGGATTGGGGTAGGGAGTTCCAGAGGATGGGTGATGTCCTGGAGGCGAGCATGGGAGGAGGAGATCAGGGAACTAGAGAGAAGGAGGTCTTGTGAGGAGCGAAACATATCTTTTGGGTGGTAGATGGATATTAGGTTGGTGATGTAGTTTTGGGCAGAGCTATTGACAGGTTTGTATGTCAGTGTTAGCATTTTGAATTTGATCCGTTGGGCATCGGAAGCCAGTGGAGGGATTGGCAGAGGGGGGTGGCGGAGATGGATCGGTTGGAAAGGTGGATAAGTCTGGCTGCCGTATTCAGGATCGACTGAAGTGGGGATAGCCTGTTAAGAGGCAGGCCAGTGAGGAGGGAGTTGCAGTAGTCCAGTCGTGATATGATGAGGGAGTGGATGAGCTGTTTAGTGGTTTCTGGGGTTAGGAACGAGCGGATTTTGGCGATGTTGCGGAGGTGGAGTCTGCATGAGTTTGTTAGTGATTGGACTTGGGGCTGGAAGGATAGATTGGAGTCTAGTATGACACCAAGTACTCTGGCTTGCGGGGTGGGCTTGATGGTGGCATGGTTGGACGTGATGGAGAAGTCAGTGGGGGGGGGGGTGCGGGCAGGGGGGAAGACTAGGAGCTCGGTTTTAGAGAGGTTCAGTTTAAGGAAGTGGAGTGACATCCAATCCGATATGTCGTTCAGTAGGCTGGTGATTCGGGCAGACACTGAAGGGGTGAGGCGAGGGGTCGAGAGATAGATTTGCGTGTCGTCAGCATAGAGGTGGTAGTTGAAGCCGTGGGAGTGTATCAGTTGGCCAAGGGAGGAGGTGTAGATGGAGAAGAGAAGGGGCCCAAGGACAGAGCCTTGAGGGACCCCAACAGAGAGGGGGAGTGGGGGGGAGGTGGTAGTGTATCCTTTAGATCCCTATTGGAAAAATGCAGTCGCCACTGGGTCCTTGGACCCAATCGGTGGGTTTGTAGGTAGCAGATGCATTAAGAGGGGAGGAGGACCCTGAGGATCCTAGGTCTCTTGCTTCCTCAAAGGTAGATTCAGGCTCATAAGAGGAGGACGGTGAAGTTTGCTCCTCCAGAGGTTCCAGGAACAAATTGCCCCTGGAAGATGTGGACGACCTCCTTAAAGCTATCTACGAAACCTTAGAGATCGAGGAGGAGGATGTTTGCCTATCTAAGCATGACCTCATGTATCAAGGTTTGTATGCTAGAAAGACTAGTGTCTTTCCAGTCCATAGTTCCCTGGTTGATACCATTAAGCAGGAATGGGAAAGCCCTGAGAGGAAACCCTTTTTCTCAAGTAATCTTGAAAGGAGGTTTCCTTTTTAGGATAACGGGTCCCAGCAATGGAACAAGGTTCAGAAATTAGACACCCCCTTATCTAAAGTCTCTAAAAGGACAGACTTAACATTGAAGATATGGGGGCCATGAAGGGCCCTATGGATAAGAGGGGTGAAGTCTTACTCCGCAGGGCCTGGGATTCCACTTCCATCAGCTTTAGGCCAGCTTTATCATCTACCTGTGTCGCCAGAAATCTGGAATGCTGGCTTACCCAGTTAGTCGCATCTTTTGGCAGGAACCTTCAGGCAGCAAATCCTGAAATATAGGGCAGCACAGTTTCTAAATGGTTAGCACTTCCACCTGACAGTACTCGGGTAGTTGGTTCGAATCCCAGCCACGGCACCACCTGCTTGGAGTTTGCATGTTCTCCCTGTGCCTGCATGGGTTTCCTCTGGGTACTCCGGTTTCCTCCCACACTCCAATGACATGCTGGTAGGTTAATTGGCTGATGTCAAAATTGTCCCTAGTATGTGTATGTATGAATGTGAGTTAGGGACCTTAGATTGTACACCCCTTGAGGGTTAGGGACTGATGTGAATGTACAATATATATGTAAAGCGCGGCGTAAACTGACAGCACTATATAAGTACCTGAAATAAATAATTTCCTTTGCTGTTTAACCACTTGCCGACCGCGCATAGCCGAAAGACGGCTTCACCGCGGCCGGCCAGTTCTGAGTGGACGTCATATGACGTCCTCCCAGAACGCGCTCTCCTGCGCGCCCCAGGGGGCACGCACCCGGCGATCTCCGTGATCGCTGTGTCCTACGGACACAGCTGATCACGAGATGTGGTGAAAGGCTGATCCCACCGGCCTTTTACCACGTGATCAGCGGTGTCCAATGACACGCTGATCACAGGAAAATGCCAGTGCCGGTTCTCGGCTGCACTTTCCTCACGCTGTCAGATCGTGAGGAAAGTACTGCCGAGAACCGGCAGTTGTCAGAGCGGGGATCGGCACCGATCATCAGGGCACTGATGATCAGTGCCCTGATGATCGGTGCCCAGCAGTGACCCCCGCAAGTTCCGATCAGCAGTGCGCCCACTAGCCCCGCCCACCCATTCCCAGCAGTGCCCCCACCTGTGCCCAGCAGTGCCCCCACCTGTGCCCAGCAGTGCCCCCACCTGTGCCACTCTGCAGTGCCACCTACATGTGCCCAGCAGTGCCACCCACCTGTGCCCACCCACCTGTGCCCACCAGTGCCACCCACCTGTGCCCACCAGTGCCACCCACCTGTGCCCACCCACCAGTGCTGTCCACCAGTGCCACCCACCAGTGCCACCCACCAGTGCTGCCAGTCAGTGCCACCAGTCAGTGCCCAGGGGTTGTGCCAGTCAGTGCCGCCAGTACCCATCATCAGTGTCACCTATCAGTGCCGCCTATCAGTGCTGCATATCAGTGCCGCCTATCCGTGACCCCTAATTAGTGCTGTCTATCAGTGCCGCCTATCCGTGCCACCTCATTAGTGCTGCCTATCAACAATGATCTGAAAATATTTAGCCGCATTCTGGCAGATAGGTTGGCCCCTATTATCTCCTCTTTGGTCTCACCGGAGCAATCGGGATTTATCCCAGGCAGACTTATCACGGACAATATTCCTCTCACATTAAATGTTATTCAGGACGTCAATTTGCATTCTAAAGAAGTTTTGTTGCTGAGCCGGGACATTAACAAGGCCTTTGATGGTGTCCTCTGGCCATACTTGTTTTCATTACTGCAGTAGATGGGCTTTAGTGATGAATTTCTGTCTGGTGTACATGCTTTGTATGACTCCCCCCAAAACAAGAATAAGACTTCCAGGCTGCAATTCTGTATTTTGTACACTAGGCGGAGGTACCCGTCAGGGTTGTCCTCTTTCACCCTTATTATTGGCGCTTGTTTTGGAACCCTTGGCAATTGCAATCATCACACTCAGACATTTCTGGTTCCCCATTATTGGTTCACATTTCACAATTTGTATGTATGCAGATGATGTTATGCTTTTCCTTACTAAACTGTTGGTGTCATTGCCTGACTTCTGCTCATTATTGAATGACTTTGTAACAGTATCAGGTCTTACTGTAAATTTTACTAAATCAGTAGTTCTGCCTATTAATGTTCCTGATTCCCTGGGTGCATCTCTCCGCAATTCTTTTCCATTTCGTTGGGCCACAGATCAGATTTCATACCTAGGTATAAACCTCACCCCCAGATACTCAAAATTATTTGCTGCTAATTGGCCACCATGTGTGTCACGCCTCTCACCTCTATTGAAGATCTGGCATGGATCCCCTATCTCATTCTTGGCAGAGTCACGGCAGTAACAATGAATGTCTTCCCTAAATTACTTTATTTAGATCACTCCCAATCCCTGTCTCAAAAACGTTCTTAGATCGCTTTCAACGGATTATTAATAATTTTATTTGACGTAACAAACACCCTCGTTTTACTTCATCGGTCCTCTACCGGTCACAATGGGTGGGAGGCCTAGGTCTCCCCAATTTCTGGCTTTACTACCTGTCAGCCCGTTTCGCACAGCTATCACAATGGGCGACTATTACTTCCCAGGTCCCATGGATCAGATTTGAATCTCAGTCTATACATCTGTTCTATTTACCAGGTGTATTATGGTCCAAAATTCCCCCCCCCCCTCGTTATTGCTCTATAATTCCATTGTTGCCCAATCATTGATGTTTTGGTCCCGTTATAAACTTAAATTGAATCTTGTCTCCTCTGTCTCACCAGGTTCATCATTTTTTGGTGACCCAAATTTTATTGCAGCATTCTCATATTCACAGGTATTCCGTTGGTGGTATGATAGGTCCTTTATTAGGTCATCTGACTTTCAAAGAGGAGGATCTTCTATCACTTTTGAGATTCTACGCATACTTTTTGATATTCCGCTTCGTGAATATTATCATTATCGACAGATTCGATTTTATTTTAATTCACATTTTGGTCTTACGTCTTCATCTCCGATTTCATTTTTTGAACGTATTAGCCGTGACTCTCCTAGGGGCAGGGGTCTTATTTCAGATTTGTATCGCCAATTTTTGGTTACTTTCTTTCCCTCACCCCCTCTTTATAGACAGAAATGGGAGGCTGATAGTGATGTCACTTTTTCTGATGAGGATTGGGATTCCATGGTGGATAATGTGTGTAAGAGCTCTAGATCTTTCTGTCCGTGAGACGGCCCTCAGAGTAATAACCAGATGGTATCATTCCCCATCTAGACTACACGCCATGTATCCAGGGACGTCCCACCTTTGTTTCCGGGACTGTGGCCTTGCTGGTACTCTAGTGCATATATTTTGGGCCTGCCCAAGCCTCTCATTGGTGTGGCACAAAAGTTCTGAAGTTGCCTCTGCAGTGGCAGGTGCTCCGGTGCATCTGTCTATGCAGTCCTGCCTACTGGGAGCCCCTATCTCGGGAGTTCAGACTGAGGTTATGAGGCTAATCCATAGCATTTGTATATCCACCCTATGGGCTATTGCCCTACATTGGAAATCCCTCACAGTACCATTGACCACAGTTCTGCAGAGTTGATGCGGTGATGCTCATGGAGAGAATTCATTATACTCTATTGGATAGGATGCACTAATTTGACAGAAAATGGGAACTTTGGAGAACTCACAGGCATTTACTAGATCAATAAGGACCATTTATGCTTTGATTGATTGAGTTACTTTGTTGGTCGTTTTATAACTCTGCCTCCCTCTCTACCTATATTGCTCATGTACTAAATTTATTTTCTCTTTTCCCCTTTATTCTACATAATTTCACCTTTGAAATGAATACTGCAGTTGTTCCTTGTTTCTCTTGTATATTCTATTTGAAGTTGTAATACCATTTTGAAGTCTATTTCTTAAAAAATAAAAACGTTTGTAAACAAAAAAATATATATTTAGTATAATTCTACAATTTTTGCAACTAATAGCACAATGCTGTTAGCTAAACCTTCTACTAATAGCTGGACAACAAAATAACAAACGGATCACCCTTTCATCCAGCTGTGGTCTAATGCTGTTTAATGCCCATGATACCCAGCCAAGCATAGCCTCTTTGAACAATGCATACACTTACCAACTGCTTATATCTGCAGGCTGACATCTTATTCCCAATAGTCTATCCTTGGCCTGACTCCTCTATACAACAGATATTTAATATCTTGTTTTTGGCCTCTGTGGCTTCTGAAGATGTTCACTGCTTCCCCACATTTTCCTTGGTAGCCCTGAGTTGGGCCTGCCCAGGACTGTTTTTTTCCTGTCCATTTATATCCCAGTGACATAGACAGATGTACAACCTACCTGTTTTCACATCATGGCCTTTTGGCCTCCTGACCTGTTTTGTCAGACATTTCTCTCTCTTTACTAACCTTGCTTCCCCCACTTCTCTCCTCTTTCTTTCTCTTATTCCTGTCCCAGGACTGATGATGTCGCCATGATGCCACACCTACAATCAGCTTTGCATCTGTCCTTTATCATGGCTCCAATAAATATACTTACCCTGAATGTTCGGGGAATAAAAAAATTAAGGCCTTCAAATCCTTTGCCCATGCCAAAGCACATGTGGTGTGCCTGCAAGAGACTCATTTCACTGCCAGCCATATGCAGAAATATCTCAGCTCTTCCTACCCACAGGTTTATATGGCTTCTGCCGCAACTAAACACACAGGTGTACTCAAAGCTTTCCACTGCTCTACTCCCTTTACACCCCAGGCAGGGATCTGGGACCCAGAGGGCCGTTATATTTTCTAGTGGGTCACCTCCTTGACTCAGAGGTCACTATAGCTTCATACTTTGCCCCAATTGCAGTCCTAACTCCCATTTGCTACAAGTAATAGATTCCCATAAATTAGGTACACTTTTACTATGTGGCATTTCCAATCAGCTAGTTTATCCCTTTTTAGACAAATCCCCCATAACCTCTTATCCATCCACATCCTCCTTCCAGCAACAACTCCAACAACGCTCTCTCATAGACACATGGCAAGAAGCTAACCCAGCTAGAAAACACTATACATACTACTCATATCCACATAAAACTTTCTCCCACATTGACCATATATTTCTGACTAGAGGTATGTCCCCAGCCCTCCTATCCTGAACCATCATACCTTACCCCTGGACTGGTCACAAAGCTGTCCTCTTGACCCTCTCCTCCTTAGTACCCCAACAAACTAGAACTACATGGAGTCTAAATGGCCCACCCATCCCACAGACTGGACATTGAACTAGCCATCAAAGAATACCTGACACATAACACAACTGATGACATCTCTCTCCTGACCTTTTGGGAAGCCCATAAGTCTGTAATTAGAGGAGCCTGTATCAGCCAAGCCTCACATCTCAAGAAAGGACAGTGAGCAATCCATCACCGCTTAGACACCTCATTTCATCAGGCCAACAAAGCCTTCCAATCAGACCCCTCACCTTCTCATAGATTGTCCTGGACAAGACCAGGCTAGAAATAGATGTTTTCTTGACAGAATCAGATGAAAAAGTTCTACGCCAATCCAGGCATGAACATTATATGAACACAAACAAACCTGACACTTTTCTATCCCTGGGACTGCGAACCTCAGACCACACACACAGACTTGTCCATTTAAAGATTACAAAAACTTCACACACCAGCCATCCTAATAAAATATTACAGGTCTTCCACAAACATCTAGCAGAATTATACTCTGAGACCGGCTCCTATGATGAATCGCAGGCCACTGAACTTTTCTCAAGCCTATCTCTACCAACACTCTCAGCTTCTCAATGTTCTTCCCTGGAAACACCTATTACAGAACTTGATGTCCCGAACTCCATCAAGTCCCTAAAGTCTAATAAGCGGCCTGGCCCAGACAGCTTACAGCCCTATATTCCAAATATTTACTAACCTCCTTCCACCTTTATTGGTTAATGCATTTAATGCCTTACTCAAAGGTTATTCTTTCTGCTCAGACTCCCTAACAGCAGTCATTTCTATGCTACCTGAACCCCAATCAGATCACACCACATGGCTTCATTACACACCAATCTCCCTTCTTAACTTGGATGTTAAAATCCTAGAAAAATCCTATCTGCATGGCTGAACTCCATCATAGGCACCTTGATACACAAGGATCAGATGGGTTTTAACCCCCCTCTGCCAAGCCGAGACCACAGAGTGATTTTGCTAGAACATGCAGCTTGCATACGCCGCATACCCGGCTGTTTCCTTTCCTTAGACATAAAAAAAGCCTTTGACTCCAATGGATATCACCCCTTTACACCTCCCCAAGGGCTTACTTGAGATATGTGGGTTACAAGTCAGACTTTTTTTCCATACAAAGGGGAATGAGGCAAGGCTGCCCCTCCCCCCCCCCCTCCTTTTCTAGCGAATGAACCTTTAGCACAGCTGATAAGAACTAACACAAATATTAAAGGATTAGAACTTGGCGGTCATCATCATAAGTTATGCTTTTTCTCTGATGACAATCTCCTCTTCATGTCTTCTCCTTTTATCTCAGCACCCAACCTTCTCCAATGCCTGGACCAATTTGCAGTGATTTCGGACCTGGTTGTGAATCCCAAAAAGTCTACAGCTCTTCATATCTCTCTACCCTCCTTAACTGTGTCACAACTACAACGTCCTCCACCCTTCTCTTGGTCCAGTCAATATATTCCTGATTTAGGACCCAAGCTGATGGCAGACCTCAATATTCTATATTCTGCTAACTACCCTTTTATGTTAACACACCTTACCAATCTTATGACATCCTGGTCCAGACTACCCCTCTCATGGATGGGTTGTATCACGATTGTAAAAAATGACAATTCTGCCCAAAATATTATACCTTTATTGGGTCCTACCCATATATATACCTTTTTGTTTCCTCTGCATATTAGTGTCGCGGCACCACTTATGTATGGGGCACTATTAAACTGCATCTGCCCAGGTCCATCCGTACCTTTCCGAAACTTAGAGTGGTCTGGGGCTTCTGAACTTTGCAAAATATTTCCAAGCTGCACATCTTGCACAACTCCCTAAATATCATGCAGTAAAAGTGACACCCCCCCCCCATGGGTCACTATAGAGTCAGTAGATTGTGACCCCTTATCAGTTGCCAATTTACTATGGCTACACTCCAGAGACCATCGCTCACTGCAAGACTTAATTACTCAACACTACCTGTCACAGCTGCCCTCCCCCCCCTCTCAGCCCCTTCTCTGTCCCTGCTCTCTCTCTGACGTCTCTCATCCATGCCCCTCCCCCCCTCCTGCAAATATGAAACTAACTCCAAAGGCAAGCTTGAGCCAACCTATCTCTGGGCTCCCCCCTGGTTGCCTAGGTGACTAGGGGGGTCCGACCAGTTTTAAGAAGCTAATGCAGAGCTCCCAAGGTATTCACCGCTGGGTAGCTGACGGAAGGAGCCCAAGAGCTGTGGCCGGGACCTTTTGTGGCCAGGCTTGGCAGAGACCCAAGGCTGCCTAGGACCCCCCTTCTCCCAGAGCTGGGGAAGACTTTACTTGCTACAGAGACTCTTCCTTGGCTCTCGGTGCTGGACTTTAAGTGTGTTGGTCCTTCCGTGTCATCCTGGACTGGCGTATTCACCCTCCCTGCGAACTTCCCTATTCGGTGACTGCCGTCTGTTTGTCTCAATAAAGCTTTGTGCGTTTGCCATCTACTCTGTGTGTTCTGTCCTGCCTACGCTCCGTCACACTACCCATCTATCTGGGACAGTCTAAAGTTCTGATACACCTTACAGTCACCCCATAACCCACTCATGGCATACCTCCTCAATCCTGGCTTTTATCCGGCATGGATGCCTCCATCTTCTTTTCATGCTTGTCCTAGAGCTAGTCTAGTTCAAACTTACAATTTCACAGCACCAGACTCCTTTATACCCTTCCAAACCCTATGTGACTCCCACAAAATATCTAGACATGAACTTTTTAGATATCTTCAGATCAATCACTTTTGTTCCTCCCACTTACACACCAACCCCCTCCCTCCCAGACATGACAAGGTTTGAACATTGTAACGGGGTTCGCTCGGCAGCGGGTGTGTGTGACCCCCTGGATGGGTGCACAACACAAAACACAGGCACAGCACAACAGTGGAGGTGAAAAAAACAAAAAGGTGCAGTTTATTTACAATATTTACAGAAAAACGTAAAAAAAAAATAAGAAACATCAAATCCTGGCCAACTTGGATACTTACTGTACAACATAGCTTCCCTAGCTACTCACCAGGTATAGCCTGATGCTATACCTAGCCCCTGTTAGTTGGAGGCTTAGCCACACAGGCTTTTGTCTCACTGCACACAGATAGGATGTTGTCCCCAGTCAGTTCAGGCACAGATCTGGTTCCAGGTTGGAGCAACTCACTAAGCAGGCTGGGAAGTTTTATACAGGTCTTAATGAGCACACTATCTTCAGCTGGGCTCATTACCTCAGTGCTGAAGGACTCAGCACTTCCCCCCTAGTGGAACAAATCCCCATATAGTCTAAACCTTGGACAGATGTATCGTCCATCCAGGACGCAACCAGGTGATTTCACCTGCCTACCATCACATCACATAACATATGTAAATGTGACCCCCATGTCAGAGGTTTGATTTCCACCTTTATATACACAGCTACCAGCTCCACCACCTTACACTTCATACCATATACAGTTGTGTTCAAAATAATAGCAGTGTGTTGGAAAAAGTGAATAAAGCTAAAAATCCTTCTAATAGCTTTTATTTCCATCCACACAAATGCATTGGGAACACGACACATTCTATTCCAAATCACAACATGAAGAAAATACATCAAATTTGTGTTGTTCCTCTAAAAAAATATATAGACTGAGAAATGTTTGAATATTTTGCTTTCCTTTGAATGACTTCATGAATATTTGGTTGTAGTCGCACTGTTTCTGAGAACTGCTGTACATCTGTGTTGCATGGAGTCCCCCAACTTCTGGCCCCTGTGATCAGGTATTCCAGCCCAGGATGATTGGACCACATTCCACAGTTCTTCTCTATTTCTTGGTTTGGCCTCAGAAACGGCATTTTTGATGTCACCCCACAAGTTTTCTATTGGATGAAGATCCGGGGATTGGGCTGGCCACTCCTTAACGTCCATCTTGTTGGTCTGGAACCAAGATGTTGCACGTTTACTGGTGTGTTTGGGGTCGTTGTCTTGTTGGAACACCCATTTCAAGGGCATTTCCTCTTCAGCATAAGGCAGCATGACCTCTTCAAGTATTCTGATGGATTCAAACTGATCCATGATCCCTGGTATGCGATAAATAGGCCCAACACCGTAGTATGAGAAACATCCCCATATCATGATGCTTGCACCACCATGCTTCACTGTCTTCACAGTGTACTGTGGCTTGAATTCAGTGTTTGGGGGTCGTCTGACAAACAGTCTCCACCCACTAGACCCAAAAAGAACAATCTTACTTTCATCAGTCCACAAAATGTTGCGCCATTTCTCTTTAGGCCGGTCAATGTGCTCTTTGGCAGATTGTAACCTCTTCAGCACGTCTTTTTCCCAACAGTGGGACTTTGCGGGGACTTCTTGCAGATAGCTTGGCTTCACATCGGCGTCTTCTAATTGTAACAGTCCTCACAGGGAACGTCACACCTTCTTTCATCTTCCTGGAGCTGATTGTTGGCTGAGTCCGCCCCATTTTGGCTATTCTTCTATCCATTCCAATGGTAGTTTTTCGCTTTCTTCCTCGTCTTTCAGGTTTTGGTTGCCATTTTAAAGCATTTGCCATCATTTTAGCTGAGCAGCCGATCATTTTCTGCACTTCTTTATATGTTTTCCTCTCTCCAATCATGCATGTCATGACTGTTGGGTCTGTTGGATTTCTATGACTCTACTACACCTGATAGGAAATTATTTGCCATGTAGAAATCTCATATGATGTCCTCCCAGAATGCGCTCTCCTGCATGCCCCCGGGGGCATGAACCTGGCGATCTCCATGATCACTGTGTTCTATGACATGCTGGTCATCGGGAATTGCAGTTGCCGGTGCTCAGCTGCACTTTCCTCACACTGTCAGAGCATGAGGAAGGTACTGCCAGCAGTTGTCAGAGGAGGGATCATCAGGGCACTTATGATCAGTGCCCTGAGGATCGGTGCCCAGCAGCGCCACCCACCAGTTCTGCCCACAAGTGCCCAGCAGTGCCACCCACCTTTGCCCACCAGTGCAGCCCACCAGTGCCGCCCGTCAGTGCCCAGCAGTGCTGCCAATCAGTGACAACTATCAGTACCCATCATTAGTGCTGCCTATCAGTGCTGCCTATCAGTGCAGCCTCATCATTGCACATCAGTGAAGGAGAAAAATTACCTGTTTGCTAAATATTTTAATAGAAACAAAGAAACTTTTATTTCAATTTTTTTGCTCTTTTTTTGTTTATAGCGCAAAAAATAAAACAGCCAGCGGGGAGTAAATACCACCAAAAGAAAGCTCTATTTGTGTAAAAAAAAGATAATATTTTCAAACGAGTACAATGTTGCATGACCGCGCAATTGTCATTTATAATGTGACAACGCTGAAAATTGGCCTAGTAAGGAAGGGGGTATAAGTGCCTGGTAGGCAAGTGGTTAAGGACCCCACTGGCACCTATCAGTGCCGCCTCATTAGTTCTGCCTATCAGTGCTGCCTATCAGTGCACATCAGTGAAGGAGACAAATTACCTGTTTGCAAAATGTTATAAAAGAAACAAAGTAACTTTTTTTTTTTTACATTTTTTGCTCTTTTTTTGTTTATAGCACAAAAAATAAAACACCCAGCGGGGAGTAAAGACCACCAAAAGAAAGCTCTATTTGTGTAAAAAAAAAAGATAAAAATGAGTACAATGTTGCATGACCGCACAATTGTCATTTAGAGTGTGGCAAAGCTGAAAGTTTAAAATTGGCCTGGTAAGGAAGGGGGTATAAGTGCGTGGTAGGCAAGTGGTTAAGGACCCCACTGGCACCTTTTAGGAGGATAACCGAAATTGACAGGTACCCGCTCCCACTTCTGCTGCAATCACCTAGGTGATCAGAAGCAGAAGTTGTCCTCCCCCTCCCTCCCTGTAGTCTTCTGGGACACATGAAAGGTCCTAGAAGACTACAGGACCATTCACAAAGCACAGAGATACTCGCACATGCTCAGTGGGCACCCGGATGTGAAGCCGCAAGCTGTCACAGCTGGGTGCCCACACTGAAGATGCCGGCACTGGAAACACAGGGCGGCCGGTGAAACGGGCTGCGGGGAGGACACCACGAGATCGAGGGACAGGTAAGTGCCCGTCTTTTAAAAGTCAGCAGCTACAGTTTTTGCAGCTGCTGACTTTTATTTTTTTTTATTTTCACTGGAACTCCACTTTAATGTATGAAGATATTATTTGTACTGTACAAATTACAACCTGTACGTTACCTCTAAGGGTTGTACCCCTTCTGACTTACTGTTGGTGAGTCCTGCAATCACATTGTTATCAGCTCCTTGTAAAACTATTATCTCTTTCCAATAAAATCTATGAACAAGAGAAGATATGGACCCCACAATTCCTCTATATACTCCACAATTCTCCCATGTGGACACCTCGTAAGTGGTTCTCCAGTATAGACTCCCAGTTTGGGGAACTCATTTAGAAGAAGCCGTCAGCTAGAATCACACTCCCTACTCTACAGTATGGTGAAGACCAAGGAGGCCTAGCAATACCAAATGTTAGACTTTATATTATAGCTGCCCAACTTCAACATCTTACCAGGTGGGACTTAGTAGACACATTAGATCCCATCCATCGGTTGCTACTGCCATCAGATACAGACTTCACATCACTCTCTGTCAGGGCTCCAGGTATGACCAGAGATGTGTGGACTGACACAGGGAAACGCAGGCTCAAGGATGGTGTAAAAGTAATATAATTTATTTAAGGTTACACAATACACAGAACACAGTGCAAAACCAAACCTTAAGCTAGTCCCAATATGTGTGGGAACACAAGCATAGTCAGGCAGGCCGGGTCGGTAACTATCAGGCAGGTAGGTACAGGAAGAGCAGGCAGAGAGTAGTCATGTAAAGAGCCAGGGGTCAGTGCAGGAGACAGTCAACAGGATCAGGATCAAAGCAGGCACAGATAACAAGATACAGGGGCTCATGGGAAACATACATCAAGGCACTGATCACAGGCCCGGCCATTCCTTAAATACACCTCCTGCAATCAGCCTCAGGTGATGGCCGATTGCAGGAGTGAGTCTCTGGTTGCTGAGAGCACCCGCTGGCAAGCCCTGGTACTGCAGCCCACAAGGCAGGTGAGTCCCATCACCATTGGCAAGTCCATTCCTGACACTCTCACACTTGTTAATGGGCTTCAGATGGCACCAGTGGGAAAGGCATGATCTCTCATATATTTATTCCCATCTTTTGACTCTTACCGAAGACTTATAGAAAGAAATGGGAAACAGAGAAAATAAGAGAGAGTGGTGGGAGGTGATTGTGACCTCCATACCTCTCATCTCTCTGTCCTCTTCACAGAAACTCAGTCATTTCTTTTGCATAGAGCTTTCTGGACCCCAGCCCAATTGTTCAGCTAGGACAGGAGGGATTTCCCCTTATGACCCCAATTGTAGCGGTGATGTCGGGGATTTGATACACATGTTTTGGAGATGTCCAAAATTATTCAAAAAGTGGAACAATATGACCAGTTTTGTAATGTTGGTATTCAATATTCCTCGGGTGTGCCTCTTGGTGTCAATAGAGGAGGAATTATTTACACCTCCTTCTATTACAAGTCATATAGCAATAGTGAGGCTGCTTGACCATAAAAAATATCCCGATCTTGGCTATCATCTCAAACTCCCAGCAGACAACAGTGGATTGAGCAGGTGATCTCCACATTAACATCATAGGTTTTAAACATTTTAGCTTTTTTAGCCCCATAGAAGGAGAATGGCCAGTTGTATCCTACTGAATGGTGACTACATTGGAGACCCATACTTGGGGTATGATCCTGTAGACACGGGCCTCATTGATCGGTGTCAGCTATCTATGTATGTACTGGGGGGAGTTACTTGCCGTGTACAGCTGAATTGTTCTAGGTTGTTTCTTCTTTTCTCTGTTCATTTGTTTATAAAAGGTAAAAGTGACACCATAGACAAAGCAAGTTATTGTTCTGTATGATCTGTAACAGTGCCACAACTGCCTATACGTGAGAATGTATGACTCCATTGTCTGGGCTGAATGTTGGGAATACTGTGCGCACTTATAAACTTTCTTAATAAAATCTATTTGATTAAAAAAAAAGTAGATAATTCTGTACATATTCTTTCTATTCATAAGATATATTTAGTAATGAACATTAAAATTAGAAAGCAACTTTATGTAGCCCTTTATATAGAATTTTAATTTTTTTTTTTTGTACAGGTGGATTGATGAGCCAAGTTTTCGGTCATGTTGGTCTTCATAAATATATCTGAGTCACATGGAAAACAAGACATATGGGTGTCTTAATTGATTGAAAGTCTTTATTGCAGCTCACTGGAGAATTCATACAGGGTACAAGTCATATCTGTGTTCTAAAAGTCATGGTTTGGATCCTCTTCCACATTGATCCAGCCTCAGAGGACAACAGGAGAAAAGGAATTTCAGTGTTCTGGAAGTGACAATGGCTTTACAATAAAGTCCAACCCCAGTATACATAAGAGGAGTCATTTCAAACTACTTCTTGTTTGGAGATTTTACAATGGAGAGAAAATATATCACACACCAGAAGGTTCACAATGGAGAGAAGTCATATCATTGTTCTGAATGTGACAAAACTTTTACAAGCGAGAGAGACCTTATAGTACACCAAAGAGTTCACACTGGAGAGAAGTCATATCAGTGTTCTGAATGTGATAAAGCTTTCACAGTGAAGTCAAATCTTATCACACACCAGAGGATTCACACTGGAGAGAAGTCATATCAGTGTTCTGAATGTGATAAAGCTTTTACACAGAAGTCAAATCTTATCACACACCAGAGGATTCACACTGGAGAGAAGCCATATCAGTGTTCTGAATGTGTTAAAGCTTTTTCAGTGAAGTCAAGTCTTATCACACACCAGAGGATTCACACTGGAGAGAAGTCATATCAGTGTTCTGAATGTGATAAAGCTTTTACTCAGAAGTCAAGTCTTATCACACACAAGAGGATTCACACTGGAGAGAAGTCATATCAGTGTTCTGAATGTGATAAAGCTTTTACACGGAAGTCACATCTTATCAGACACCAGAGGATTCACACTGGAGAGAAGCCATATCAGTGTTCTGAATGTGATAAAGCTTTTACACAGAAGTCAGATCTTATCACACACCAGAGGATTCACACTGGAGAGAAGTCATATCAGTGTTCTGAATGTGATAAAGCTTTTACAGTGAAGTCAAGTCTTATCACACACCAGAGGATTCACACTGGAGAGAAGCCATATCAGTGTTCTGAATGTGATAAAGCTTTTACACAGAAGTCAGAGCTCATCATACACCAGAGGATTCACACTGGAGAGAAGTCATATCAGTGTTCTGAATGTGATAAAGCTTTTACACAGAAGTCAGATCTTATCACACACCAGAGGATTCACACTGGGGAGAAGTCATATCAATGTTCTGAATGTGATAAAGCTTTTACAGTGAAGTCAAGTCTTATCACACACCAGAAGAGTCACACTGGAGAGAAGTCATATCAGTGTTCTGAATGTGATAAAGCTTTTACAGTGAAGTCAAATCTTATCAGATAACAAAGGATTCACACTGGAGAGAAGTCATATCAGTGTTCCCAATGTGATAAAGCTTTTACACAGAAGTCAAGTCTTATCACACACCAGAGGATTCACACTGGAGAGAAGCCATATTAATGCTTTCAATGTGACAAAACTTTTACAGTTAATGCCGGTCTAATCTATCACCGGAGGATTCACAAATTTCTTCATAGATTAAATACTGGATGAAAAGAGATATTAAAGAAGTTTCAGGTTTCACAAGTTAGTTTCACATCCCCAATGTCATCCCACAAGCTAGAGAAGAAGGGAAGATAAAATGTTACCTTAAAAGAAACAAACTAAAATCTGAGCAAACTGGAATGTAATGATCGGATGAACTGAGTTTAGTGCTTATGTCCATCAATACACAACTAGAAGGGATTTAAATATTTTATCTTTTGACAATTTTTTTAAGATAAGCATCAATAACTGATCAGCTTCCCTCATGATTCTCATCTTTATCTTTTTTATGGAGCTTTGAATGAACATGTAATGCATTTTCATGATACAGCAACTGAGTTGTGTTTCCAAGCATTTTCTTCATTTCTGGATCCTGAGGTAATACATGACCAACACTGCCTCTGTACCAGAGACTAGGATGGGGTCTATTGTCATCTTACAAAGTCTCTGAAGCCTCAGTGGGAGAGTCCATTCCAGGTTCTTCTGACTATTGATACATGATCAGCCAGGCTTGAGGTCTCCAGCTAAGCCCACCTTGTCCATTCCTCCCATTACCTGTTCCATCTACTCTCCCATTATCAATGCTTTCTTTCCACATTTCATCTCCTCTCATTATTATTATACAGGATTAATATGGCGCCAACAGTTTGCTCAGCGCTTTACAATATAACGGGAGACAATACAGCAACAATACAGTTAAATACAAGCGGGATAGGAGGGCCTTGCTCCTCGGAGCTTACAATCTAGGAGGGAGGGGCTAGTGGTACAAAAGGTAGTAACTGTGGGGGATGGACTGGTTGGAAGAGTAGAAGATTCCATTATTAGCTGAGGGCAGGATAGGCTTCCCTGAAGAGAGAGGTTTTCAGAGATCGCCTAAAAGTGAGCAGAGTAGGCGATAGTTTGATAAATTGGTGTAGAGCATTCCAGAGGATGGGGGAAGCTCTGGAGAAGTCCTGGAGATGAGCATGGGAGAAGGAGACAAGGGAGCTAGAGAGCAGGAGGTTGTGCGAGGAGCGGAGAGTACGGTTTGGGTGATATTTGGAGACAATATTGGTGATGTAATTTGGGGCGGAGATTTAAATGACTTTATATGTTATTGTTAATGTTTAGAATTTTATCCTTTGGGCAATGGGAAGCCAGTGGAGGGATTGGCAGAGGGGGGTAGGGGACAATGAATGGAGGTCAGTGGAGGGATTGGCAGGAGGGTGTGGAGGACACTGAATGGAGGCCAGTGAAGGGATTGGCAGAGAGGGTTGGAGGACACTGAGTGAAGGCCAGTGGAGGGATTGGCAGAGAGGGGTGGCTGATACAGAATGGTTAGTAAGGTGGATGAGTCTGGCAGCAGCATTCATGATAGACTGAAGAGGGGATAGCCTGCAATGTGGTTGGCCAATAATGAGGGAGTTAGAATAGTCAAGGCAATATATGACAAGGGAGTGAATATGTTGCTTAGTGGTTTCCGAGGTTAAGAACGGCCATATCTTGGAGCTGTTGCGGAGGTGAAGTCTACAAGATTTGGACAGTGATTGGATTTGGGACTGAAAGGACAGATGGGAGTCTAGGATTACACCTAGCACCCTGGCATGAGGGGAGGGACTGATGATTGTGTTATTGATCTTGATGGAGAAGTCAGGGAAGAGGGCACGGGCTGGGGGGAATACTAAGAGCTCAGTTTTGGAAAGATTGAGTTTGAGGAACTGGAGTGACATCCATGCTGATATGTAGCTTAGTAGGTTAGTAATGCGAGAGGAGACTGAAGGGGCGAGGTGAGGAGGAGACTGAAGGGGTGAGGTGAGGAGGAGACTGAAGGGGTGAGGTGATGGGTAGAAAGATAGATTTATGTGTCATCAGCATAGAGATGGTACTTAAAGCCATGGGAGTTTATCAAGTGACCAAGGGAGGAGGTGTAGATGGAGAAGAGTAGGGGTCCAAGGACGGAACCTTGTGGGACCCCTACAAAAAGAGGGAGTGAAGAGGAGGCGGCAGAGTTGTAGGTAATGCTCAACAAGCTCTGTGATAGGTAGGAGGAGAACAAGGAGAGAGCAGAATCTTGGAGGCCAAGAAAGTCGAGTTTTTTTTAGGAGGAGGGGTTGGTCAGCAGTATCAAAAGCCGCAGAGAGGTCAAGTAGTAAGATATGGAGTAATGGCCATTGGTTGGGATGAGTACGGAGTAGTGGCCATTGGTTGGGATGAGTACGGAGTAGTGGCCATTGGTTGGGATGAGTACGGAGTAGTGGCCATTGGTTGGGATCAGTACGGAGTAGTGGCCATTGGTTGGGATGAGTACGGAGTAGTGGCCATTGGTTGGGATGAGTACGGAGTAGTGGCCATTGGTTGGGATCAGTACGGAGTAGTGGCCATTGGTTGGGAGGAGTACGGAGTAGTGGCCATTGTTTGGGAGGAGTACGGAGTAGTGGCCATTGGTTGGGAGGAGTACGGAGTAGTGGCCATTGGTTGGGATGAGTACGGAGTAGTGGCCATTGGTTGGGATGAGTACGGAGTAGTGACCATTGGTTGGGATGAGTACGGAGTAGTGACCATTGGTTGGGATGAGTACGGAGTAGTGACCATTGGTTGGGATGAGTACGGAGTAGTGACCATTGGTTGGGATGAGTTCGGAGTAGTGACCATTGGTTGGGATGAGTACGAAGTAGTGACCATTGGTTGGGATGAGTATGGAGTAGTGGCCATTGGTTTTAGCAGTTAGTAGATCATTAGTGAGGTTTAGTAGGGTAGTTTCAGTGGAGTGTAGTGAGGGAAAGCCAGACTGTAAAGGGTCAAGAAGGTTGTTGTCGGTGAGGTGGGAGGAGCTCAGGCGATTGTAGACTAAGTGTTGTAATAGGTTAGAGGTAAATGGCAGCAGGGAGATGGGTCTTAAGTTGTTCAAGTTGGTGGGGTCCAGGGAGGGCTTTTTAAGTATGGGAGTGATGTGCGCATGCTTTAGAGGGGAGTGGAAGGCACCAGTAGAGAGGGAGAGATTGAAGATGTGAGTGAGGGAGCATAGGATGGAAGAAGAGGGTGACCGTAGTAGTTGTGAGGGGACAGGATCCAGGGGGCAGGTAGTGAGACGGGCTTCTGAGGAAACCTTAGTGACCTCTTCGGTAGTAGCGAGGTCAAAAGAGGAAAGTGTTGAGGGAGGTTTAGTATAAGGTATGCTAAGTGGGATGGATGTCTGTGCAGTGGAGATGCCCCTATGAATTGCATCAATCTTGTTTTTGAAATGATTTGCAATCTCGTGAGCAGTGAGTGAGGTACTGGGTGGGGGTGGAGAAAGTTGAGAGTTAGAAGTAGAGAAGAGACGACGAGGACTGGATGACAAGCTATTGATGAGAGTGACAAAGTAGGCTTGTCTGGCAGCATGGAGGGAGGAATTGTATGTGAAGAAAGCAGATTTATATCGGGTGAATGCTTGGTGAGATTTGGTTTTACGCCACATTCGCTCCAGCACACGACTATGTCGTTTAAGATCTCTGGTGTTGTCAGTCTGCCAAGGTTGTAATGGTCGGGGCCTGATGCTTCATGTTAGAGGAGCAAGTGAGTCCAGTGTAGATGACAGTGAACTGTTGTAGACAGCAGTGGCCAGGTCAGGGCAGGACAGGGCAGAGATTCTGTCAGAGTTGGTCAGTTGCAGAGTGGAAAGGAGAAGGGTTCAAGTTGTGATGGTCTCTGCAGGTGATTGCTGATTGGAGGGATAAGTGTTTGAAGATGAGGAGACTGTGAAGGTGATGAGATTGTGATCATAGAGAGGAAAGGGGGTGTTTGTGAGGTTGTAGGATATCATCTCATGGGTGACAACCTTTCAGGCAGGTCTGCGGCTGTGACACCAGCTAGAAAAAGTCTCTGTTCAGTGAGAAAACAACATCCCAAGCTGATGCAGGCCTTCCAATACTGAGTTACTGCTGATTTAGGGGATGTATTCAGCAGTAAAACGTAAGCCCAGCTGGCCACTTGTGTTCCATGTGGTTCTGCCAAATGGGATTCCATCAGGTGAAGATCAGAAATCCTTGTTCCATGTTTTCTCTTTCCAGCTATTACTCCTCTCCATAGACTAATCACACAATACAACTGCCAGAGATCTGAACTTACAAAGTGCTGAGTGTGCGGTCATATTCCTACCACTTCTTCCGGGGGACTGACATTCCTCTGATTGGGGTTCACAATAATCACTCTGAGTGCACACATCTCTTTTTGATCTCTTTTTGGTGGAAAGTTTGTAAAGAAAACTTCTTCTCCCTGGAAATATTACAACGTTGGCACCAAAGTGTAACTATGGGCAAAATCACTAATGACATTAATAATGAAATCTGTCATTAGCAGAGCAGGTTTTGTTTTTCCGAGTCTCTTATTGTTTTATTTTTTTGTTATCCCTCCCAGTAGATATTTTTTGTCTACTTCCTGTAGAAGGCCAAGTATTTCGGGAAAAATGGCAGTTGGAGGGGTTGGGGCAAATCCTATAACACTGCTGGGGGTGCTCACAACTGTCAGTTGTCATTCATATGGGGGGTTGGACCTTATAGAGAACCTGTTGCTGTAACTGCTGTAGAAGCGTTAGCTGAAGTTGGGCTTTACTTGTTGTGTGTCTTACTTATAATCTATCTAAGACTTCCCTGTACAGGGTGACAACGCTGCTGTGTAATGTTCCTGCAGAATGATCAGGGTTGTCACCCTGTTACAGAAGGTGGGAAAATAACAGATGTACAGACAGGACCAACAGCTGATACAACTATGTTGCAGAGGGAACTCTGGGAATGCTAATGACAGATTGCATTACACATTCAGTTAGCAGACTTCCTGCTGTTGGTCTGATGTTTGAATTGTGTTCTGATATTTACTGTCCTGCTGTAAAAGGTGTAAATGATCGCCCGCATGTTTCCTGTAGTAACAGGGACTACAAACTCATATCAGGAATAGTAGGATGGCTACCTACCCAAGGGGGTCACCTTTTTGGATTTGGGGGAAACATTTCACATGGTTTCTTTCCATTAATGACACCGACAAGGGGAGTCTCACTTCACTAACAATAGGAGAGCCAATCACAGGCCAGTAACATTTCATGGTGTCTCAATGTATTGCAGAATGTTTAATCCCCATTGGTCCAATGGATTCCTAGTCCTTCCAGATGATATTGCTTCTTGTGTGGAAGGAGCGCCCTAAAATGTCTTCCCTTCAATTCCACCCATAGCTGTACTTTAGGTCATGTTCCCATTCCCCCATATCTGTAAGGGAAAGCCTCAATTTCTCCCAGTACTCCCCTGGCCTTCCAGTGAGAAGAAACATTTTCTCTGGAGTGGAGATGTTTTATGCAGTGAGCCCTTCATAGACGGGATGGGGAATCTAAGTAATCTAAGATAAGTAAGATGAACCGGTGTACTGGAGTCATGGATCAGATAACCAATGACACCATTGATGGTATAGCAGAGCTGACAGCAGAAGTGGCTCCATCACCTAAGGTGGTGTCACAGAACTGCATGGCGGCTGACTATCTGTCAGAAGATCAATGCAGAGTCTACAAACTGGTGTCAGAGAGTGTTGTACATTTATATTAGATCATGAGGATCTCAGAAGGAGATATCTACACAAGGTAAAGGAGTTCCAACAGTCACCTGGGTGGGGGGAAGTGGGATCCATTTTCTTGGATGGGGTTAGCTGGAACTTTGTTGAGTAATATGGTGGCTTTGCTTTTTAGGCCATTAGTTCCTACTATAGATTTGATGATAATTGTATACATTGTTGCTGTTGTGTGTTTTGCTGAGTTGATTTTGCTTTTTTATGCACATGATTACATTCACATTTTAGAACAGAAGATTACTTGAAACCCACAAAAGTTTTGTTTTCTGAAGCAGAGACCATGGAGAATATAATGGTGGTAGTTCCCATTTTCTATGTCACAGGATATTAGCACAGCTGTTTATCAAATGCATATTTTCTGGAAAAAAATCCCACGAAAGATCATTTTAATACACAAAAAACACAATATATGACCCAATTTGTTTGGTGAAATGTAAAATATTGGGTTGGCATCAAGTATATAGATACCAAACATGCCAAACTTTAATAATTGTGCGTATTTGTTAAATGGTGACAAACTTCAGTACCAAATATTGTCCATAGGTGACACTTTAAAAGCCTTTACAGGTCATCAGTTTATATAGTGAACCATGAATGATGGCCCTAGAGTTATTCCTCTCCCTCTGGTGTGTGCAGAGATATGTACAATGTGTAGTGTGATTGATGTTTTCCTACATAACCGCACCCAACCCTTGCAATTGCTCATGTATACGGGAACTGGGGGCTTTAAAATGTGTTTTGTGTGTTTTTTCATTTACAGTGTGTTACTTTACACTTTTCTTTCTGTGAACTTTATTATTGCCATATAGGGGGTTAATAGCCTCGCATGTGATAACATATTGCTGGTCACAGATCCTCTTTACAGAAACACAAGAGGTCTATCAGACCCCTAATGTCACCTCTGGACCCCAAAAAAGATGGTCAAGCACAGGTCATGTTTGATCAGCTCCTTGAAGACACGAATGTACATCTGCCAAATCTGTATCTGAGTAGACCATAGAAGCAGCATTAGAAAGAAATGTGAGCATGGCTTCAGTCAGGCGATGGTCCTGGTGGTCATGGTCTTGTTCTCCTTCAGGTCCTCTCACCTTGTAGATGGTGACATGGACTTGTTGTGTGGGAATGAGCAGGAGGGGCTCGGGGTTCTCTTGTACCCAATCAGCTTGTTATGGATAAAAGATGAAAGTGTCTTCTGGGAAGTTACAGGGATTTGGATGTTTAGAGGGTTACATAAGTGGGCGGGGCTGGTATTAATGAGGGGCGTGTCATATGTTAATCAGTTTCTTAATATAGATGATTTAAATGGTATAAATAGATCCTTGAAATGTAAACAATCTCTTTTCTTCTGTTGTTAAAGTGTCACATGTATATGATGAATAAAGTTGGATGATATTTTCACCGCACAATACCGTGGTCTGGGTTCTTCTACAACACCCCCCCCAAAAATGTCCTCTTCCAGTTCTAGGAGTCTGGTGGAATGGGACACAAGCTGATGGTATCTCTTAGGCCCCTTGTACATGGGGGGTCCCGCCCCTGTGGGTGCAATGCTGGCATTATAATACACCTGGTAGGCACAGGTACAGTGTCCAGCCCCGCTGCCTGCAGCCTGTCAAAGTCTACACTACAGCTGGACGGGGCTCAATGCTGCACCACGTTTACCTCGTGTTTAGGGCGCTCTGTGTTCAGGGAGAAATGGCCGCCATCCTGATCAGACAAAGCATAGAGCAGATGTAGGCCGGTGCAGTCTGCTTCTTCCCCTGTAGGTGGCGCCAAGCAGAGTGACATCCCAGCCTGGAGAGGAAGTCGGGGGACACTTGGCTTCTCTGTGGTTTCCCGGTTCCTGGAGACGGCGTGGAATGAAGGGGTCCATGGAGTCCTGGGGACATTTTTTATTCTTTGTTTACACCTTTTAAAAATCATTTTAGTCCTGAAGATTACTAAACCCCAAATCTGATGTATTCTTTGATAGCAGACACCCTATATAATACAATGTTGGGAGTTGTCATTTTCTATGTTACATGATATTAGCACAACAGTTTATGAAAGGCAACATTTCAGGAACAATATAGTAACGTTTATTTCTGAGCACATAAATGCAATTCATGACCTATTTTCTGGTGAAATATAAAAGATGAGTTTGTGCCGAGGAAATCGGATTCCCAACATGTCAAGCCGTAACACTGTGTGCACTTGGAACGCTTTAATAGCCCCTCCAGGTCATCAGTATAGAGTTACACAGGAGCACTGGTGCTCCAATCATTGCTCTCCCTCCGGCGTGTGCGCTGATATGTAACGTGTGTGGGGATCACTGTGTTCCTATGTAGGCACCCCAATGTACATGTCATGTCCTGGTCTGTGTATAGGAGGTCCGCTGAGCTCCCTCTGTCCTTCCCAGTGACACCCACCATGACAGCACCGGGCTCTGCTGTCCCACATGGTGTCAGGGGGAGGGGCACATCTCAGTGGTGGGAATGATAGGCGACTTCACAGCCACTTATATCACTTCCACATGACAACCGACATTCGGATTTACTAAAGTCCTCACACTCCCGGCTGTATAGCGGTGGGCAGTGTGGGGGGAAATAACAAGTTTGCAGCATTGTTAAAAATCCAAATCCCCAGCAAGTGTCTGCAGGTTCATATTTTACCACCCCCCCTATCCTGGCACCCTAAGATGGTTGCCTAAGCCACCTTAAGGTGGTCATTGGATTTTGGGACCTGTATGTGGCAAGGCTGCCAGAAAGTCTGTCACTTGTGGGGTCCTCATACTGGGGAGAAGTAGCAGTGAAATGAAACGAACAAGATGTGCTTTAACTGCAGTCTGTCAGCTTTAATTTGAGGGTATTTACATCCAAATCAGGTGAACGGTGTAGGAATTACAACAGTTTGCATATGTGCCTCCACTTGTTAAGGGACCAAAAGTAATGGGACAATTGGCTTCTCAGCTGTTCCATGGCCAGATGTATGTTATTCCCTCATTATCCCAATTACAATGAGCAGATAAAAGGTCCAGTGTTCATTTCAAGTGTGCTATTTGCATTTGGAATCTGTTGCTGTCAACTCTCAAGATGAGATCCAAAGAGCTGTCACTATCAGTGAAGCAAGCCATCATTAGGCTGAAAAAACAAAACAAACCCATCAGAGAGATAGCAAAAACATTAGGCGTGGCCAAAACAACTGTTTGGAACATTCTGAATAAGAAGGAACGCACCGGTGAGCTCAGCAACACCAAAAGACCCGGAAGACCACGGAAAACAACTGTGGTGGATGACCGAAGAATTCTTTCCCTGGTGAAGAAAACACCCTTCACAACAGTTGGCCGGATCAAGAACACTCTCCAGGAGGTAGGTGTATGTGTGTCAAAGTCACCAATCAAGAGAAGACTTCACCAGAGTGAATACAGAGGGTTCACCACAAGATGGAAACCATTGGTGAGCCTCAAAAACAGGAAGGCCAGATTAGAGTTTGCCAAACGACATCTAAAAAAGCCTTCACAGTTCTGGAACAACATCCTATGGAGAGATGAGACCGACATCAACTTGTACCAGAGTGATGGGAAGAGAAGAGTATGGAGAAGGAACTGCTCATGATCCTAAGCATACCACCTCATCAGTGAAGCATGGTGGTGGTAGTGTCATGGCGTGGGCATGTATGGCTGCCAATGGAACTGCTTCTCTTGTATTTATTGCTGATGTGACTGCTGACAAAAGCAGCAGGATGAATTCTGAAGTGCAATATTATCTGCTCATATTCAGCCAAATGCTTCACAACTCATTGGACGCTTCACAGTGCAGATGGACAATGACCCAAAGCATACTGCAAAAGCAACCAAAGAGTTTTTTAAGGGTAAGAAGTGGAATGTTATGCAATGGCCAAGTCAATCACCTGACCTGAATCCGATTGAGCATGCATTTCACTTGCTGAAGACAAAACTGAAGGGTAAATGCCCCAAGAACAAGCAGGAACTGAAGACAGTTGCAGTAGAGGCCTGGCAGAGCATCACCAGGGATGACACCCAGCGTCTGGTGATGTCTATGCGTTCCAGGCTTCAGGCTGTAATTGACTGCAAAGGATTTGCAACCAAGTATTAAAATGTGAAAGTTTGATTTATGATTATTATTCTGTCCCATTACTTTTGGTCCCTTAACAAGTGGGAGTCACATATGCAAATTGTTGTAATTCCCACACCGTTCACCTGATTTGGATGTAAATACCCTCAAATTAAAGCTGACAGTCTGCAGTTAAAGCACATCTTGTTCGTTTCATTTCAAATGCATTGTGGTGGTGTATAGAGCCAAAAATTTTAGAATTGTGTCGATGTCCCAATATTTATGGACCTGACTGTACATTTCCATAAATTCGGCAATAAGCCAGGCAAATTGTTAGCAAGGTTGTGCAAAAAAACGTTCACACCAACCCTTTTTACATCCCTGAGAGATGCACAGGGAGTGCTGAAAACGGACCCTCCAGACCTTATACACGTCTTAGAACAATTCTATCGGACTCTATATGGACACGACCCTATAGACATTTCTGCGGCTGCCTCTTTCTTGGACCAGGTCACATTGCCTAGGTTAGATCCCACCTCACTTCAAGATCTAAATGCTCCCATTACTTTATCTGATGTGTCTCTAGCTATTAAATCGCTTGCAAATGGTAAGGCACCAGGCCCTGATGGTTACACAGCCGAATTTTACAAGCTAATGGCAGATTCCATTTCTCCCACATTACAATCGGTGTTCCAGACCATTCAGGAAGGAGGAGACTACATTCCCTCAGGTTCTCAAGCCTATATCAAATTAATAGCCAAAAAAGACAAAGACCCGTTAGAACCGGGCTCGTATCGTCCTATATCACTGCTGAATCTTGATTCTAAACTTTTATCAAAAATCATAGCATCCCGCCTAGCATCTATCTTACCTGCTCTTATACACCCTTCCCAAGCGGGATTTGTACAAGGGCGCTCAACGGCTTCAAATATTCGGGAGGTGATATCCGCTTTGAATCAAGCCACGACAGACACACTCCTAGACGCGGCAATAGTCTCGCTAGACGCAGAAAAGGCTTTTGATAACGTTAGTTTTGAATGGCTTTTTTTAGCACTTGAAAAGATTGGGTTTGGGGGCTCATTTATGCATTTGATTCACGCCATGTACTCGTCTCCAACAGCCCGAGTTGTAGCAGCAGGACACATATCCAACCCTATTCGTCTTCATAAAGGCACAAGACAGGGGTGCCCATTGTCCCCGCTACTTTTCAATCTAGCTCTAGAACCATTAGCTCGCTTCTTGTTGTTCAAGTCTGATCTACATGGCATCGGTATTGGACAAGAAGAGTTGAGACTCGCGATGTTTGCGGATGATATTTTAATTTTTACTTCCAGCCCCTCTCTCGACTTGCCTTATATCCAACATATCTTCTCTTCCTTCCGCCTTTACTCTGGACTCCGTATCAACTTTTCAAAAAGCGAGGTGCTTCCGCTATTCCACTCCCGTCTTCCGATATGGACGCAAAATTCCCAATTTAAAATCACTCCCAACTATATCACCTATTTAGGTATAAAGATAGGGAAACTTGCTTCATCATTATATACGTTAAATTTTACGCCAACAATTACAAAGATGATTGGGGAATTGGACATGTGGAAGGAATTACCACTCTCCCTCCTCGGCAGATCACATCTCTTCAAGATGGTCAGCTTCCCGAAACTCCTTTACCCCAAACCATACCTCTTCTGCTCAAACACAAGGACATAGCAAGGCTGAACAGGGCAATATCGGCTTTCTTATGGAAAGGCAAACATCCCCGTATAGCTTTGGACAAGCTGTTTCTACCGAGATGTGAGGGAGGCTCTGGGCTCCCGAATATTCGCATTTACAATCTTTCCTGTCTACTTCGTATAGGACTAGACTGGCTCACCCAATCTTCCAAATACTCTAATTACCGCTTAGAATCTGCATTAGCATTTCCGTATGATCTCTCGGCCCTGTTACATTCCAAGGTTAATTCTCTGCCGCCCCACCTAAAACATAACCCACTCATCCGAGACACCCTTATTACATGGAGGGAAGTCAGGCGGAAATTGGGGGTCTCCCCTTGACTTTCACGCTTCCTTCCTATTCATCACAACCCCTCTTTTCCTCCCCCTCAATCTCATGATGCTTATGATACTTGGCGATCTCAACAACTGACTTTGGTACATCAACTATTACACTTCTACAGGTTCCCCAAAACTTCTACATTGTATTCTACAGACCTATGGACTTCCGGCACATCACTTCTTCTATATACTACAAGTGAGGAACTTTGTTAACTCCATGGCCCCTATTAAATCTATCAGATTTCAATCGACATTTATTGACGTCTTAGCGAACTCTCGCAAATACAACATCTCAAATATATATAGTCCGCTGAATCTTCTTTTTACCAAGCCTCTAGAGACATTCAACACTGCAAAATCTTGGATCAAGGATTTCAATAATACAATTACCGCTGACCAACTATTGTCAGGTTTTCAATCCACTTGTGCCTTCAACAGCAATGAGTTCTGGCGTGAACAACAGCTCAAGATTTTACATCGTGCTTACATACCATGTCTTTACTCTAAAACAGATCCGGCCCTGTCTGCCTGCCCTCTGTGTGGACTTCAAAAACCGTCTCTACAACACAGATTGTGGACCTGTCCCCCTATTTCGACATTCTGGCAGCAAGTGGTCCATTTCATATCCGTTATCACAGCTTTCTGCTTACCCATCCACCCGCTGCCGCTGCTCTTCGGCTTCCTGGAACATCCAATTATTGGCCTCTTTTCCTCACAAACATCATCCTTCAGAGACAATAAATCCTGGATATCAACCTGCCTTTTAATTGCAAGATGTCTCATTCTCCGTCAGTGGGTGTCTGACTCCCCCCCAACCATGACGGGAGTCAAGCAAGAGCTCAACACGCTCTTACGCCTGGACAGGCTTCATCTGATCACTTCTCCAACTAAAACAAAGGAATCCAATTACTATAGAAAATGGAACTCATATATTACAGGCTCACTATCCACGCAGGAGCAGCTTTCTGTACCCGGACACGGTCTCGCTATAACTTCATCTGTTGGTCGGCTGTATGTATTGGTTACCTATCTACTGGCTTGTATCCATCTCTAATTCCCAGATCCTCGTATATAATCCGACTCCATAATCATTTTCCCTTTTCTCGTTAGGTGATCCTGTACACACTCCACACTGTTCTTTAACAATTGACTTCCATTAGCCGGAGGGAAGAGGACATTTTTTTTCACATTTTTTCCCATTACATTATATTACCCAAGGGGGAATCTGTACTGGTATATACATGGTACATATGCAGGCTATCTGGTTGCTGACCTGTATCTTGTTGTTTTCTTTTTCCATATCTCGGTCTCTTGGTCTCTTGTCTCTTTTTTCTTTCTCTTTATACTATCTCTACACCTTCGAGTATAATTCTCCCCATTCTTGTGAGTTTACAGATTGTCTCCTCACCCTCACATTCACACTGTCTTATTGGATTCTCCGCAAACTTTTTCTCCCTTTTTCCCTGCTCATTTCCTTTCTCTTCTTTCTTCTCCTGCCCCCTTTTCCCACTGTTATCTCTTCCTGCCAACTAATTCCTCAGTAGTCCTCTCCTGTATTGTGTTTTGGACACGGTATGGGCGGTCTGCTGCGGACATCTATGTACATTGACATTACTTATCAGATACTGGCAAATACACCATCGACAGCTCATAATTGGACCATATAATCCCTATGGGATGCTATTGTTCTCTCCATGCATAAGCCTCTTCTTCCGCACCTTCTCCTACTTTTCCTACCTGTTTGCCATCATGATTAGTATATCATAGTATTGCAATAGCGCCCATATATAGCGGCTATCATCACTGATTTAGGGTGGTGTTCGGTTATTTGCCACACTATTGCACTTCGTTAGAATTGATGTCATATGGGCACTATAACTGTGTTATTATCTCTATATGTTTGTAATTTGTTAAAACCTAATAACATTTTTCTCAAAAAAAAAAAAAAGTGTCCACCTGGGACACTACAGGGCAAAAACTCACTATACAGTATGTCTTGTGAACAAAGTTCAGGAATCCCTTTTCCAAAATGGTGGCATGTGCACTTCCGGTTTGTGGCTTGACATCATTGGTGTACCCTACGCGTTACGTCATGTGGTGGGTCTAGAAATGGTCAGTGGGGATCAGATCCAGACCCACACAGGTATCTATACAGCAGCAGATCACCTCTAATAGTGATCTATTGCTGGCTGCAAGCAGCATCTCTAGAGTGGATATGTAACGGAACCGACCCGGCCTGTGCTGAGTACTTCCATTATAATACCGCTTCCCCGTGTGGACACCGACCACAGACACCACAGCCGACCATACAAGACTACACAACACCAGTCCTGAAGTAAACCAGGAAATAGACTACTTTATTTTAACACAGATACAAGATATATACATTCAATGAAACAACCCCCCCTCCCTGCATAATGACACAGGGCGGGGCAATCTACCTTTAGTAACAAGAGACACACCAGCAGACAGTCCCATCAGGAGGGAGGGCTGCTGGAGACACCCCCCCACCAAGCCAAAACACATACATCCCATGATAGTTTTCTCCCAAGCCAGACACACAATAGAACAATGAGATGCAACCACATGGCATTAAACAACAACCCCCCACCCCAATATTAGGACAGATCCCCCTGTACCCCTAACAGGCACAGGGTGACTTACATATAAGAGGGATATGGGGAGCTGAGACAGGGGTCTCCCCACCTCTCCAAAGGGGGCTGTGTTCCATGGACCCCCACCCAAAGTGACTCCCATCACAGGATACATTCTATACAGCAAACTCTTCATAAACAAGGTGGAGTCTACAAACTGGTGTCACATAGAGAGTGTTGTCCATTTATATGAGAACATGAGGATCTGAGAAGGAGATATCTACACAAGGTAAAGGAGATCCAACAGGCACCTGGTTGGGGGAAGTTGGATCCAATGTTTTTGGATGGGCTGAGCTGGAACTTGGTGGGTTTGCTGCTTAAGCCTTTAGATGTTACTAATAGTTCTGATAGTAATTCTACACATTGCTGGGATTTCTCTGGCTGCCAGAGTGGAGTTGGCCTCCACTGAACAAGGCTCATTTTAGGCCTTCAGACTAGACATAGTTACATAACTAATCTGATAGAAAGAAGACACAAGTCCATCCAATTCCACCAATAGAGGGGGGGAGGGGACACACATAGAAACCCTCCATATACACGATCCTATACCCACAGCTCATCCAGAGGAAGGAAAATCCAATCTGCTCAAACAAAGGAAAATCATTCCTTCCTGACCCCCCGAGAGGCAATCGGATATTCCCGGGATCACCTTCCCTATAAATGTTCTATCCAGTTATATTCTGTGTATCCAAGAAAGGATCCAGGACTTCTGTAACGCAATCCACCAAAAACAAAGCAAGGGCGGGGGGGGGAGGGGGCTTAGATGTGCTGAAGCACCCCCATAATTGCCCCAGCACTCCATAGATCCCCCAGCACCCCCATACATCCCTCAGCACCCCCATAGATCCCCCAGCACCCCCATAGATCTCCCAGCACCCCCATAGATCCCCCAGCTGGGATCTACAATACAGGAGTATTGTAGATCCCAGACCGGGGACTTTGTCCGGATGTGCGGAGGGATCCAGCGGCTCAGAACTGCAGACCCCGATGCTGTGGTTCTAGTTGTGGCTGCAGGGACCCCGGTGGATTGCTATCTCCCTGTGCCCAGAAGTCCTCTGAGGTCCTCGGGGTGAAGTGGTCACACCGGGAGGAGGATTGCAGCTGCCGGCATCCTCCCCATATCACAATGATCAGCCGGAGATTCAGCAGCTATACAGCCACTCCATCCCTTCCACAATTGGAGGAAGGGGGTCCCCCCATCCCGCTGTCACCTTTCCTGGCCTCTCCCATCCCACCAGGGAGCTGGAACTCATCCAACTGGTGGCATCCTGAGCACTGAGCAGACACAGAGGAACTGACGTTGTCCCTCCTTCTCTCTGACATCAGAACCCGGAACCAACCAGGATTCCATCCCTTCCGCTTCTGCTTTGGTGACAACCTTGTTAGTGACACCACCAACACAGGACATTTCTTTCCTTCCAGTGACACCACCAACACAAAGACATTCTTTCCTTCCAGTGACACCACCAACACAGGGCATTTCTTTCCTTCCAGTGACACCACAACACAGGGACATTTCCTTCCAGTGACACCACCAACACAGGACATTTCTATTCTTCCAGTGACACCACCAACACAGGACATTTCTTTCCTTCCAGTGACACCACCAACACAGGACATTTCTTTCCTTCCAGTGACACCACCAACACAGGACATTTCTATTCTTCCAGTGACACCACCAACACAGGACATTTCTTTCCTTCCAGTGACACCACAACACAGGACATTTCTATTCTTCCAGTGACACCACCAACACAGGACATTTCTTTCCTTCCAGTGACACCACCAACACAAAGACATTCTTTCCTTCCAGTGACACCACCAACACAGGACATTTCTTTCCTTCCAGTGACACCACAACACAGGGACATTTCCTTCCAGTGACACCACCAACACAGGACATTTCTATTCTTCCAGTGACACCACCAACACAGGACATTTCTTTCCTTCCAGTGACACCACCAACACAGGACATTTCTTTCCTTCCAGTGACACCACCAACACAGGACATTTCTTTCCTTCCAGTGACACCACCGACACAGGACATTTCTTTCCTTCCAGTGACACCACCAACACAGGACATTTCTTTCCTTCCAGTGACACCACAACACATTTCTTTCCTTCCAGTGACACCACAACACAGGACATTTCTTTCCTTCCAGTGACACCACCAACACAGGACATTTCTTTCCTTCCAGTGACACCACCAACACAAAGACATTCTTTCCTTCCAGTGACACCACAACACAGGGACATTTCCTTCCAGTGACACCACCAACACAGGACATTTCTATTCTTCCAGTGACACCACCAACACAGGACATTTCTTTCCTTCCAGTGACACCACCAACACAGGACATTTCTTTCCTTCCAGTGACACCACCAACACAGGACATTTCTTTCCTTCCAGTGACACCACAACACAGGACATTTCTATTCTTCCAGTGACACCACCAACACAGGACATTTCTTTCCTTCCAGTGACACCACCAACACAGGACATTTCTTTCCTTCCAGTGACACCACCAACACAGGACATTTCTTTCCTTCCAGTGACACCACCAACACAGGACATTTCTTTCCTTCCAGTGACACCACCAACACGGGACATTTCTTTCCTTCCAGTGACACCACTAACACAGGACATTTCTTTCTGCTGATGGTCTCTCTGTGGAAACCAATCATTCCCATCCAGGACTCTCGGGGTTTTCTCTATGGAAGAAACAAATACAGAGAGAGGTGGGCTGAGAGAGAACTCCGCTTCTTTCAGTGTTTAGTCCCCGGTCACATGGGGTGTCACTCGGCATGCCATTTCCATGCTATGCTTCTTGCAGATCACAAGTCGCCCCCTACTGCCCACAATGACGGGTCATATCAGGGGGTGTGACTTGGTGGGAGTCGCAGCGATTTCTAAAGTCATCCCTGCACTACTATTGGTGGGATTGGCATAGACATCGGTGTCACTCCTGAAATCGGCATTTCCCCCGACTTGGAAATCGTACGACTTCACTGTAAGCTGGATGTGACCGGGGGGTTAGAGGACAAAACTGGGAACTCCGCAAATGAGGCGTCCCACCATGATTAGTGACACCATCTTTCCTTCTTTCTCTTTCCCTCTCAATTCAATGAGATTTATTGGCAGGAACAAAGGACATTGTAGCATTGCCAAAGCAGTTTGTATGGGAAGAGGGGAAATATAAAGGGGGGGGGGTCCATGGGAAGGATTATGAAGTCCTCAGTGTTTCATGTCCCTCTCAGTCTGTGGCATGGTGTCACATGTGGTGCAGCTATTTCCCCCATTGGCTCCTCTTCTCCCAGTAGAATTTGGAGTTTCCTCCTTTCTTCTATAGAAGTGAAGTCCGGGATGAGAGCGGAGAGTCTCTGGAAGTGAGTGTCCCTCACTGATGAGTACTTGGGGCCCCGTACTGTCCTCCTCCCTCTCTCCCCCCAGGTCCCAGAGGACGGCGGCCCATTCACAAAGTGCAGTGCGATTGGCCCATGAGCAGGAGGAAACCGGCTGTGGGGAGTCATGAGAAACGTGCAGTTCCTGGTGTGACCGGAGCCTGACCGGGAGAGTGATGGGAGATATGATCAAATACAATCTCATTACCTCCTCTGCTCACACTTCCAGCAACGTCTCCTCTATAATTCCTCCCACATGGAGCTTCCTGCCTGTGCCTGACATCACTTCCTGCCTGTGCCTGACATCACTTCCTGCCTGTGCCTGACATCGCTTCCTGTCTGCGCCCGACATCACTTCCTGTCTGTGCCAAACATTACTTCCTGTCTGCGCCTGACATTACTTCCCGTCTGTGCCTGACATTACTTCCTGTCTGTGCCGGACATAACTTCCTGTACCTGATATCACTTCCTGTCTGTCCCCCCATTACTTCTCATCTGCGCCTGACATCACTTCCCATCTGTGCCTGACCTCACTTCCCGTCTGTGCCTCACATTACTTCCTGTCTGTGACTGACATCCTTCCTGTCTGTGCCCGACTTCACTTCCTGTCTGTGCCTTACATCCTTTCTTTCTGTGCCTGACATCACTTCCTGTACCTGACCTCACTTCCTGTCTGTGCCTGACATCCTTCCTATCTGTGTCTGACCTCTGTCTGTGCCTGATATCACTTCCTGTACCTGACCTCACTTCCTGTCTGTGCCCCACATTGCTTTCTGTCTGTGTCTGACATCACTTCTTGTCTGTGCCTGAGCTCACTTTCCGCCTGTGCCTGACATCACTTCCTGTCTGTGCCCGATATTGCTTTCCATCTGAGCCTTACCTCATTTCCTGTCTGTGCCTGACATCACTTCCTGTCTGTGCCTGAGCTTGCTTCCCATCTTTGCCTGACATCACTTCCCGTCTGTGCCTGACATCACTTCCTGTCTCTGTATATGTTTGATCACCACCTTGTGGAGCTCAGAAGAACGGCATCCTGAGAAATGTAAGAAAATGAAATCAAACTGTACGATGACAGGAAGATTTGTTACTACTTCAGCTCCGGAATGTTTTACCCCCTTCATGACCGGGTTATTTTTTTGCTGTTCAGCACTGCACTACTTTAACTGGCAATTGTGCGGTCATGCTACACTGTACACAAGTTTCACTGATATAAATAGAGCTTTCTATTGGTGATATTTGATCACCACTGGGGGGGGGGGGTTATTTTTTAATTTTGAAAACAAATGATATCTTCTACTTTGTTATAAAACATATCCCATAAAATCAGATTTCTTCATACATGTAGTACAACGTGTATTCTGCTCCGTGTCTTTGGTAGAAGCATAGCTGAATCCGTGGATATTGATTGGTCTGTGTGAAGTTATGGCGTCTACAAACTATGGGATATAGAATGGAATTTATGCAGCTTTTACGTCGTTGTTACTTTCTGACTGCCGATCACATTTCTTGAGGCAGTAAAATGCCCGGACCTTACAAACATCCCCAAATGTCCCCTTTATGGGAAGGATACATCCCAAGGTATGTGCTGAGAGGCATGTTGTGTCCATGGAACATTTACAGTTATTGCCATAAGTTATTGGAAAATGAAAAACAAAATCTATTTACACCAAGTTGTCATTTAATGAGCTATTTCTGGCACACAACATGGGGAGATGTGGAATTACACCCCAAAACACATTCTGCTACTTCTCCCCAGTATGAGGACACCACAAGTGACAGACTTTCTGGCAGCCTTGCCACATACAGGTCCCAAAATCCAATGACCACCTTAAGGAGGCTTAGGCAACCATCTTAGGGTGCCAGGATGGGGGGGTGGTAAAATATGAACCTGCAGCCACTTGCTGGGGATTTGGATTTTTAACAATGCTGCAGACGTGTTATTTCCCCCCACACTCCCCACCGCTATACGGCCGGGAGTGTGAGGACTTTAGTAAATCTGAATGTTGGCTGTCATGTGGAAGTGATACAAGTGGCTGTGAAGCCGCCTATCATTCTGACACCCACCACTGAGATGTGCCCCTCCCCCTGACACCATGTGGGACAGCAGAGCCCGGTGCTGTCATGGTGGGTGTCACTGGGAAGGACAGAGGGAGCTCAGCGGACCTCCTATACACAGACCAGGACGTGACATGTACATTGGGGTGCCTACATAGGAACACGGCGATCCCCACACATGTTACATATCAGCGCACACGCCGGAGGGAGAGCAATGATTGGAGCACCAGTGCTCCTGTGTAACTCTATACTGATGACCTGGAGGGGCTATTAAAGCGTTCCAAGTGCACACAGTGTTACGGCTTGACATGTTGGGAATCCCATTTCCTCGGCACAACCTCATCTTTTATATTTCACCAGAAAATAGGTCATGAATTGCATTTATGTGCTCAGAAATAAACGTTACTATATTGTTCCTGAAATGTTGCCTTTCATAAACTGTTGTGCTAATATCATGTAACATAGAAAATGACAACTCCCAACATTGTATTATATAGGGTGTCTGCTATCAAAGAAGACATCAGATTTGGGGTTTAGTGATCTTCAGGAATAAATGATTTGGTGTAAAAGGTGGAAATAAAAAATGTCCCCAGGACTCCATGGACCCCTTCATTCCACACCATCTCCAGGAACCGGGAAACCACAGAGAAGCCAAGTGTCCCCCGACTTCCTCTCCAGGCTGGGATGTCACTCTGGTCGGGCGCCTCCTACAGGGGAAGAAGCAGACTGCACCGGCCTACATCTGCTCTATGCTTTGTCTGATCAGGATGGCGGCCATTTCTCCCTGAACACAGAGCGCCCTAAACACGAGGTAAACGTGGTGCAGCACTGAGCCCCGTCCAGCTGTAGTGTAGACTTTGACAGGCTGCAGGCAGCGGGGCTGGACGCTGTACCTGTGCCTACCAGGTGTATTATAATGCCAGCATTGCACCCACAGGGGCCGGACCCCCCATGTACAAGGGGCCCTAGAGATACCATCAGCTGGTGTCCCATTCCACCAGACTCCTAGAACTGGAAGAGGACATTTTTGGGGGGATGTGTTGTAGAAGAACCCAGACCACGGTATTGTGCGGTGAAAATATCACCCAACTTTATTCATCATATATATGTGACACTTTAACAACAGAAGGAAAGAGATAGATTGTTTACATTTCAAGGATCTATTTATACCATTTATATCATCTGTGCTAAGAAACTGATTAACAGATGACACACCCCTCATTAATACCAGCCCCGCCCACTTATGTAACCCTCTAAACATCCAAATCCCTATAACTTCCCAGAAGACACTTTCATCTTTTATCCATAACAAGCTGATTGGGTACAAGAGAACCCCGAGCCCCTCCTGCTCATTCCCACACAACAAGTCCATGTCACCATCTACAAGGTGAGAGGACCTGAAGGAGAACAAGACCATGACCACCAGGACCATCGCCTGACTGAAGCCATGCTCACATTTCTTTCTAATGCTGCTTCTATGGTCTATTCAGATACAGATTTGGCAGATGTACATTCGTGTCTTCAAGGAGCTGATCAAACATGATCTGTGCTTGACCATCTATTTTGGGGTCCAGAGGTGACATTAGAGGGTTTATTTACTAAAGCTGGAGAGTCCAAAATCAGACTCACTTCTGCATAGAAACCAATCAGCTTCTAACCTCAACTTGTTCAATGAAGCTTTGGCAATGAAACCTGGAAGCTGATTGGTTTCTATGCAGAAGTGAGTCTGATTTTGGACTCTCGAGCTTTAAGAAATAAACCCCCTAGGGGTCTGATAGACCTCTTGTGTTTCTTTAAAGGGGATCTGTGACCAGCAATATGTTATCACATGCGAGGCTATTAACCCCCTATATGGCAATAATAAAGTTCAGAGAAAGAAAAGTGTAAAGTAACACACTGTAAATGAAAAAACACACAAAACACATTTTAAAGCCCCCAGTTCCCGTATACATGAGCAATTGCAAGGGTTGGGTGCGGTTATGTAGGAAAACATCAATCACACTACACATTGTACATATCTCTGCACACACCAGAGGGAGAGGAATAACTCTAGGGCCATCATTCATGGTTCACTATATAAACTGATGACTGTAAAGGCTTTTAAAGCGCCACCTATGGACAATATTTGGTACTGAAGTTTGTCACCATTTCACAAATACGCACAATTTTTAAAGTATCTATATACTTGATGCCAACACAATATTTTATATTTCATCAAACAAATTGGGTCATATATTGTGCTTTTTGTGTATTAAAATGATCTTTAGTGGGTTTTTTACAGAAAATGTGCATTTGCCAAACAGCTGTGACATAGAAAATGGCAACCACCACCATTATATTCTCCAGGGTCTCTGCTTCAGAAAATAAAACATGTTTGCGGGTTTAAAGTAATCTTCTGTTCTAACAATGTGAATGTAATCATGTGCATAAAAAAGCAAAATCATCTCAACAAAACACACAACAGCAACAATGTATACAATTATCATCAAATCTATAGTAGCAACTAATGGCCTAAGAAGCAAAGCCACCATATTACTCAACAAAGTTCCAGCTAAACCCATCCAAGAAAATGGATCCCACTTCCCCCCACCCAGGTGACTGTTGGAACTCCTTTACCTTGTGTAGATATCCCCTTCTGAGATCCTCATGATCTAATATAAATGTACAACACTCTCTGACACCAGTTTGTAGACTCTGCTTGATCTTCTGAGAGATAGTCAGCCACCATGCAGTTCTGTGACACCACCTTAGGTGATGGAGCCACTTCTGCTGTCAGCTCTGCTATACCATCAATGGTGTCATTGGTTATCTGATCCATGACTCCAGTACACCGGTTCATCTTACTCATCTTAGATTACTTAGATTCCCCATCCCGTCTATGAAGGGCTCACTGCATAAAACATCTCCACTCCAGAGAAAATGTTTCATCGGAAGAATTTGGAGAAATTGAGGCTTTCCCTTACAGATATGGGGGAGGGGCAACATCACCTAAAGTACAGCTATGGGTGGAATTGAAGGGAAGCCATTTTAGGGCGCTCCTTCCACACAAGAAGCAATGTATCTGGAAGGACTAGGAATCCATTGGACCAATGGGGATTAAACATTCTGCAATACATTGAGACACCAGGAAATGTTACTGGCCTGTGATTGGCTCTCCTATTGTTAGTGAAGTGAGACTCCCCTTGTCGGTGTCATTAATGGAAAGAAACCATGTGAAATGTTTCCCCCAAATCCAAAAAGGTGACCCCCTCGGGTAGGTAGCCATCCTACTATTCCTGATATGAGTTTGTAGTCCCTGCTACTACAGGAAACATGCGGGCGATCATTTACACCTTTTACAGCAGGACAGTAAATATCAGAACACAATTCAAACATCAGACCAACAGCAGGAAGTCTGCTAACTGAATGTGTAATGCAATCTGTCATTAGCATTCCCAGAGTTCCCTCTGCAACATAGTTGTATCAGCTGTTGGTCCTGTCTGTAGATCTGTTATTTTCCCACCTTCTGTAACAGGGTGACAACCCTGATCATTCTGCAGGAACATTACACAGCAGCGTTGTCACCCTGTACAGGGAAGTCTTAGATAGATTATAAGTAAGACACACAACAAGTAAAGCCCAACTTCAGCTAACGCTTCTACAGCAGTTACAGCAACAGGTTCTCTATAAGGTCCAACCCCCCATATGAATGACAACTGACAGTTGTGAGCACCACCAGCAGTGTTATAGGATTTGCCCCAACCCCTCCAACTGCCATTTTTCCCAAAAGACTTGGTCTTCTACAGGAAGTACAAAAAAAATCAATCTACTGGGAGGGACAACAAAATATAATACAATAGGAGACTCGGAAAAACAAAGCCTGCTCTGCTAATGACAGATTTCATTATTAATGTCATTATTGATGTTGCCCATAGTTACACTTTGGTGCCAACGTTGTAATATTTCCAGGGAGAAGAAGTTTTCTTTACAAACTTTCCACCAAAAAGAGATGTGTGCACTCAGAGTGATTATTGTGAACCCCAATCAGAGGAATGTCAGTCCCCCGGAAGAAGTGGTAGGAATATGACCGCACACTCAGCACTTTGTAAGTTCAGATCTCTGGCAGTTGTATTGTGTGATTAGTCTATGGAGAGGAGTAATAGCTGGAAAGAGAAAACATGGAACAAGGATTTCTGATCTTCACCTCATGGAATCCCATTTGGCAGAACCACATGGAACACAAGTGGCCAGCTGGGCTTACGTTTTACTGCTGAATACATCCCCTAA
The DNA here is from genome assembly GCF_062004578.1 of Staurois parvus. Classification (NCBI taxonomy): domain Eukaryota; kingdom Metazoa; phylum Chordata; class Amphibia; order Anura; family Ranidae; genus Staurois; species Staurois parvus. The sequence continues at coordinate 81,632 of NW_028317832.1, forward strand.
ATCAGCAGTAACTCAGTATTGGAAGGCCTGCATCAGCTTGGGATGTTGTTTTCTCACTGAACAGAGACTTCTTTCTAGCTGGTGTCACAGACACAGACCTGCCTGAAAGGTTGTCACCCATGAGATGATATCCTACATCCTCCACCCAGTACCTTCTTCCATCCTATGCTCCCTCACTCACATCTTCAATCTCTCCCTCTCTACTGGTGCCTTCCCCTCCCCTCTAAAGCATGCGCACATCACTCCCATACTTAACAAGCCCTCCCTGGACCCCACCAACCTGAACAACTTAAGACCCATCTCCCTGCTGCCATTTACCTCTAAACTATTAGAACTCTTAGTCTACAATCGCCTGAGCTCCTCCCACCTCACCGACAACAACCTTCTTGACCCTTTACAGTCTGGCTTTCCCTCACTACACTCCACTGACACTGCCCTACTAAAACTCACTAATGATCTACTAACTGCTAAAACCAATGGCCACTACTGCGTACTCATCCCAACCAATGGCCACTACTCCATACTCATCCCAACCAATGGCCACTACTCCGTACTCATCCCAACCAATGGCCACTACTCCGTACTCATCCCAACCAATGGCCACTACTCCGTACTAATCCCAACCAATGGCCACTACTCCGTACTCATCCCAACCAATGGCCACTACTCCGTACTCATCCCAACCAATGGCCACTACTCCGTACTCATCCCAACCAATGGCCACTACTCCGTACTCATCCCAACCAATGGCCACTACTCCATACTAATCCCAACCAATGGCCACTGCTCCGTACTCATCCCAACCAATGGCCACTACTCCGTACTCATCCCAACCAATGGCCACTACTCCGTACTCATCCCAACCAATGGCCACTACTCCGTACTCATCCCAACCAATGGCCACTACTCCGTACTCATCCCAACCAATGGCCACTACTCCGTGCTCATCCCAACCAATGGCCACTACTCCGTACTCATCCCAACCAATGGCCACTACTCCGTGCTCATCCCAACCAATGGCCACTACTCCGTACTCATCCCAACCAATGGCCACTACTCCGTACTCATCCCAACCAATGGCCACTACTCCGTACTCATCCCAACCAATGGCCACTACTCCGTACTCATCCCAACCAATGGCCACTACTCCGTACTCATCCCAACCAATGGCCATTACTCCATATCTTACTACTTGACCTCTCTGCGGCTTTTGATACTATTGACCAACCCCTCCTCCTCAAAAAACTCCACTTTCTTGGCCTCCAAGATTCTGCTCTCTCCTTGTTCTCCTCCTACCTATCGCAGAGCTTGTTGAGCATTACCTATAACTCTGCCGCCTCCTCTTCACTCCCTCTTTTTGTAGGTGTCCAACAAGGTTCCATCCTTGGACCCCTACTCTTCTCCATCTACACCTCCTCCCTTGGTCACTTGATAAACTCCCATGGCTTTAAGTACCATCTCTATGCTGATGACACACAAATCTATCTTTCTACCCCTCACCTCACCCCTTCAGTCTCCTCCTCACATCACCCCTTTAGTCTCCTCTCGCATTACTACCCTACTAAGCGACATATCGGCATGGATGTCACTCCACTTCCTCAAACTCAATCTTTCCAAAACTGAGCTCTTAGTATTCCCTCCAGCCCGTGCCCCCCCCCCTGACTTCTCCATTAAGATCAATAACACAATCATCAGTCCCTCCCCTCATGCCAGGGTTCTAGGTGTAATCCTAGACTCCCATCTGTCCTTTCAGTCCCAAATCCAATCACTGTCCAAATCTTGTAGACTTCACCTCCGCAACATCTCCATGATACAGCCATTTTTAACCTTGGAAACCACTAAGCAACTTATTCACTCCCTTGTTATATCTCGCCTTGACTATTGTAACTCCCTCCTCATTGCAGGCTATCCCCTCTTCAGTCTATCATGAATGCTGCTGCCAGATTCATCCACCTTACTAACCATTCTGTATCAGCCACCCCTCTCTGCCAATCCTTCCACTGGAGTGCATTCAGTGTCCTCCACCCCCCTCTGTCAATCCCTCCACTGGCCTCCATTCAGTGTCCTCTGTCCCCCTCTGCCAATCCCTCCACTGGCCTCCACTCAGTGTCCTCCACCCCCCTCTGCCAATCCCTCCACTGACCTCCGCTCAGTGTCCTCCACCCCTCTCTGCCAATCCCTTCACTGGCTTCCCATTGCTCAATGGATAAAATTCAAAACATTAACAATAACATATAAAGCCATTTATAACTCCGCCTCAAATTACATCACCAATCTTGTCTCCAAATATCACCCAAACCGTACTCTCCACTCCTCGCACGACCTCCTGCTCTCTAGCTCACTTGTCTCCTCCCGTGCTCATCTCCAGAGCTTCCCTCATCCTCTGGAACTCTCTACCCCAATTTATCAGACTACTGCCTACTCTGCTCACTTTTATGCAATCTCTGAAAACTTATCTCTTCAGGGAAGCCTATCCTGCCCTCAGCTAATAATGGAATCTTATATTCTTCCTACCAGTCCATTCCCCGCAGTTACTACCTTTTGTACCACTAGCCCCTCCCTCCTAGATTGTAAGCTCTAAGGAGCAGGGCCCTCCTATCCCCCTTGTATTGAACTGTATTGTCTCCCATTATATTGAAAGCGCTGAGCAAATTGTTGGCGCCAGATAAATCCTGTATAATAATAAAGAGAGGAGATGAAATATGGTAAGAAGGCATTGATAATGGAAGAGTAGATGGAACATGTAATGGGAGGAGTGGACAAGGTGGGCTTAGCTGGAGACCTCAAGCCTGGCTGATCATGTATCAATAGTCAGAAGAACCTGGAATGGACTCTCCCACTGAGGCTTCAGAGACTTGGTAAGATGACAATAGACCCCATCCTAGTCTCTGGTACTGAGGCAGTGTTGGTCATGTATTACCTCAGGATCCAGAAATGAAGAAAATGCTTGGAAACACAACTCAGTTGGTGAATCATGAAAATGCATTGCATGTTCATTCAAAGCTCCATAAAAAAGATAAAGAATGAGAATCATGAGGGAAGCTGTTCAGTTATTGATGCTTATATTTAAAAAAATTGTCAAAAGATAAAATATTCAAATCCCTTCTAGCTGTGTGCTTGATGGACATAAGCACTAAACTCAGTTCATCCAATCATTACATTGCAGTTTGCTCAGATTTTAGTTTGTTTCTTTTAAAGTAACATTTTATCTTCTCCCTTCTTCTCTAGCTTGTGGGATGACATTGGGGATGTGAAACTAACTTGTGACACCTGAAACTTCTTTAATATTCCTTTTTTCCAGAATTTAATCTATGCTGAAATTTGTGAATCCTCCGGTGATAGATTAGACCGGCATTAACTCTAAAAGTTGTCACATTGAGAGCATTAAAATGGCTTCTCTCCAGTGTGAATCCTCTGGTGTCTGATAAGATGTGACTTCTGTGTAAAAGCTTTATCACATTCAGAACACTGATATGACTTCTCTCCAGTGTGAATCCTCTGGTGTCTGATAAGATCTGACTTTCCTGTAAAAGCTTTATCACATTCAGAACACTGATATGGCTTCTCTCCAGTGTGAATCCTCTGGTGTGCGATAAGATGTGACTTCACTGTAAAAGCTTTATCACATTCAGAACACTGATATGACTTCTCTCCAGTGTGAATTATCTGGTGTGTGATAAGATCTGACTTTTGAGTAAAAGCTTTATCACATTCAGAACACTGATATGGCTTCTCTCCAGTGTGACTCCTTTGGTGTGTGATAAGATGTGACTTCCGTGTAAAAGCTTTATCACATTCAGAACACTGATATGGCTTCTCTCCAGTGTGAATCATCTGGTGTGTGATAAGATCTGACTTCTGAGTAAAAGCTTTATCACATTCAGAACACTGATATGACTTCTCTCCAGTGTGAATCATCTGGTGTCTGATAAGACGTGACTTCCGTGTAAAAGCTTTATCACATTCAGAACACTGATATGACTTCTCTCCAGTGTGAATCCTCTGGTGTTTGTTAAGATCTGAGTTCCCTGTAAAAGCTTTATCACATTCAGAACACTGATATGGCTTCTCTCCAGTGTGAACTCTTTGGTGTATTATAAGGACTCTCTTGCTTGTAAAAGTTTTGCCACCTTCAGAACAATGATATGGCTTCTCTCCCTTGCAAGCCTTCTGCTGTGTGATATATTTTCTCTCCATTGTAAAATCTACAAACAAGTAGTTTGAAATGACTCCTCTTATGTATACTGGGGTTGGACTTTATTGTAAAGCCATTGTCACTTCCAGAACACTGAAATTACTTTTCTCCTGCTGGATCAATGTGGAAGAGGATCCAAACCATGACTTTTAGAACACAGATATGACTTGTATCCCGTGTGAATCCTCCAGTGAACTGCAGTAAAGACTTTCAGTCAATTAAGACATCCATATGTCTTGTTTTCCATGTGACTCAGCTGTATTCATGAAGACCAACATGACTGAAAACTTGGTTCATCAATCCACCTGTAGAGAAAGAAAAAAAGATAGAATTCTATATAAAGGGTTACATAAACTTGCTTTCTATTTTTAATGTTCATTACTAAATATATCTTATGAATAGAAAGAATATGTACAGCATTATCTACAGTATTTTTTTAATCAAATAGATTTTATTAATAAAGTTTCTAAGTGCGCACAGTATTCCCAACATTCAGCCCAGACAATGGAGTCATACATTCTCACGTATAGGCAGTTGTGCCACTGTTACAGATCATACAGAACAATAACTTGCTTTGTCTATGGTGTCACTTTTACCTTTTATAAACAAATGAACAGAGAAAAGAAGAAACAGCCTAGAACAATTCAGCTGTACACGGCAAGTAACTCCCCCCAGTACATACATAGATAGCTGACACCGATCAATGAGGCCTGTGTCTCCAGGATCATGCCCCAAGTATGGGTCTCCAATGTAGTCACCATTCAGTAGGATACAACTGGCCATTCTCCTTCTATGGGGCTAAAAGAGATAAGATTTTAAAAGCCTATGAAGAACTAACTAGGAGTGAGCAAGGAGTATCCAGCCAGTTCTGCCAGACATACATCTCCTGGGGGAATTACAATGTTGGAGAGTTCATTTTTCACATGTTAGTGTGGAGTTCACCTGCTCAATCCACTGTTGTCTGCTGGGAGTTTGAGATGATAGCCAAGATCAGAATATTTTTTATGGTCAAGCAGCCTCACTATTGCTCTATGACTTGTAATAGGAGGAGGTGTAAATAATTCCTCCTCTATTGAGACCAAGAGGCACACCCGAGGAATATTGAACACCAGCATTATAATACTGGTCATATCGTTCCACTTTTTGAATAATTTTGGACATCTCCAAAACATGTATCAAATCCCCGACATCACCGCTACAATTGGGGTCATAAGGGGAAATCCCTCCTGTCCTGGCTGAACAATTGAGCTGGAATCCTGAAAGCTCTACGCAAAAGAAATGACTGAGTTTCTGTGAAGAGGACAGAGAGATGAGAGGTATGGAGGTCACAATCACCTCCCACCACTCTCTTATTTTCTCTGTTTCTCTGTCTGTTTCCCATTTCTTTCTATAATTCTTCGGCAAGAGTCAAAAGACGGGAATAAATATATGAGAGATCATGCCTTTCCCACTGGTGCCATCTGAAGCCCAATAACAAGTGTGAGAGTGATGTGAAATCTGTATCTGATGGAATTAGCAACCGATGGATGGGATCTAATGTGTCTACTAAGTCCCACCTGGTAAGATGTTGAAGTTGGGCAGCTATAAAATAAAGTCTAGCATTTGGTATTGCTAGGCCTCCTTGGTCTTCACCAGACTGTAGAGTAGTGAGTGTGATTCTAGCTGACGGCTTCTTCTAAATGAGTTCCCCAAACTGGGAGTCTATACTGGAGAACCACTTATGAGGTGTCCACATGGGAGAATTGCGGAGTATACAGTTGAAACTCGAAAAATTAGAATATCGTGCAAAAGTTCATTTATTTCAGTAATGCAACTTAAAAGGTGAAACTAATATATGAGATAGACTCATTACATGCAAAGCCGTGATTTGTCATCATTGTAATGATTATGGCTTAGAGCTCATGAAAACCCCAAATCCACAATCTCAGAAAATGAGAATATTGTGAAAAGGTGCAATATTCTCGGCTCAAAGTGTTCCACTCTAATCAGCTAATTAAGCAATAACACCTGCAAAGTGTTCCTGAGCCTTTAAATGGTCTCTCAGTCTGGTTCAGTATGAATCACAATCATGGGAAAGACACCATCAATGACACCCTCCATAAGGAGGGAAAGCCTCAAAAGGGAATTGCAGAAGAAGTTGGATGTTTCCAAAGTGCTGTATCAAAGCACATTAATAGAAAGTTATGTGGAAGGGAAAAGTGTGGAAGAAAAAGGTGCACAAGCAGCAGGGATGACCGCAGCCTGGAGAGGATTGTCAGGAAAAGGCCATTCAAAAGTGTTGGGGACTTTCACAAGGAGTGGACTGAGGCTGGAGTAAGTGCATCAAGAGCTACCACACAGACGGATCCTGGACATGGGCTTTAAATGTCGTATTCCTCTTGTCAAGCCACTCCTGAACAACAAAACATCAGAAGCGTTTTACCTGGGCTAAAGAAAAACAGACCTGGTCTGTTGCTCAGTGGTCCAAATCCTCTTTTCTGATGAAACAACTTTTGCATGTCACAGTGGTATAGATTTAGTACTTCAACCTGTATGCAGATATCAGTGGCAGACGAGTAGGTGACCTGTCCGCCTCACTGAAAATTCAAACTGATAGTGTAGGTTCCCCCAATTGGGAAAACCCCATAAGGGATAAAGAGCTAATGAGAGGAAAGGTGAAAAGGAAGAGAGCAATGGAGAGATAAGAGCAAGAGTAGTGAAGAAAGGGGTACAGATAAGGGGGGAGGAGAGGAGGTCCCCAGGGGGGAGGGTGTGTGCCTGTATAGAGTAGCAACTGAGTAGTGGGTTACCTAATGGACTCAGGACTACAAAGAGAGTAAGGTTTCATCAGAGTTTGAGGGTAGGAAATGGTCAACCCATGGTTGCCATAGTTGTTCATTTTTATGCACTCTGTCTAATAGGACGGCTTCTACTTTGACATGTATCGTGGCTCGAGTGACACTATTCTTAGTTTCAGTGGTATTGAGGTGGGGGGATTTCCAGGCCTTCGCTATGGTTTGCTAAGCCATGGTGGTGACCTACAGGAGTAGTTTGAATTGCCAGTGTGTCACTTCTTGGGCCTTACGCAAGTAAAGGAATGGACGCTGGTTAACCGACCCCAGTCCAGTGTTGAGGAATGGCCTCAGCTGCCATTCTAGCCACGCCCTCTGATGCATTTCACCCCACCCACTAGGACTTGGTCACACTGCATCTATCCCTTTACTTGTATTGGCTGACACTGGAATCGCTCTGACTCATGCTCCCCTCTTCTCACTTGCCGGTGGGGTGATCCCTTTCCTTCCATCCATAGCTTGGAGCCGCATCATAAGGTATACTTCTTGGGGCTTGTTATTAAATGAGGCAGTGGCCGGATGGATATATATACTGTAACTTCTTCATAAAGAACTGTAGGCATATGGAATATTTTAAAATAAAATAAATTCTTAGAGCACTCTTTGTAACATTTTACTATTACGCATATGGAATATTTTGCACCAATACGTTTGAACAACTGGGCAGGTCCACCAAATGTGGATACCTGCTTCAGAGCAGCCACATACAAGTCAGGGATTAGGGATGAATTCAGCGATCCGGGCAGGGACCAGGTACCAGTGCATGACAGTGCTGTGGTTAGTCTCCATAGCAACTATATTTTGGGAGGAGGATTTTGCAGCAGACCATATGTCTGCCCAATCGTTTTCAAATGAAGATTTAAATCCCATTCCCACTTAGATGTATATGGTAAGGAAGTGTAAGGTGGTGGAGCTGGTAACTGTGCATATAAGGTGGAAATCAAAAGTCTGGCATGGGGGTCCAAACCTAGTCATGTCTAGGACAGAGGTGTTCATGTGTAAGTGGGAGCAGTACAAGAGTTTGATCTGAAGATATCTAAACATTTCAGATGTAGAGATTTTGTTGGAGTCACATAGGGTTTGGAAGGGTATAAAGGAGTCTGGTGTTGAACTAGACTAGCTCTAGGACAAGCATGAAAAGAAGATGGAGGCATCCATGCCGGATAAAAGCCTGGATTGAGGAGGTATGCCATGAGTGGGTCATGGGGTGACTGTAAGGTGTATCAGAACTTTAGACTGTCCCAGATAGATGGTTAGTGTTGAGTAATTGGGTGTTGGAGTGAGCGACGGTCTCTTGGGTGTAGCCATAGTAAATTGGCAACTCATGAGGGGTAACAATCTACTGACTCTATAGTGACCCATAGGAGGGAGTCACTTTTACTGTGTGATATTTAGGGAGTTGAGCAAGATGTGCACTCAATGGGAGATTGCAAGGGGGGTGGCAGTGCTCAGTATGGGAAATAGCAAGGAGAGGGCCCAAAATAATTGTAGTCCAGCCCCAGGGGCAAAGTTTAAGTCTCTACAGCTGTTTGTAATCCAAACAGGGAGGAGGAGAGGGAGTACAAGAACAGTTCAGGGAAAACAGGGGAGCATACACTCACAGATCTGACAGGGGTGCCCGGGTCTACAGGGGAGCAAGGTAGTATGATATCAGGTACTTGCCCTGAAAGCGGAGTATGCGTGGCATAGTCCGTGGTAATAATCCCCCCGAGTCCTAGATGCCTGCAGAGGGCAGCTGGTGTGGTTCTCCCCTTTAGCTTGGGGCTTGCAGAGTGGCAGCTTGTGGAGGTTTCCCCCTTCTCTGGGGCTTGTGATGGGCAGCTGGCGTGGTTCTCCCCCTTAGCTTTGGGGAGTGCAGAGCAGCAGCTTATGGAGGCTCCCCTTATCCTTGGGGGGTCTATGCAGAGTGGCCACGATGGTCCCGCCTCATCTGGGATCCCTTGGTGGCTTGGCAGCGAAATGAATGACCAGGAAGAGCCCGGCATCAGTCTCTTAAATCGATGCAGGTCGCTTCCCGGTCGTCCTGGCAGTGGTGGGCGGCGAGCCTTGTTGCTCGGCAACGAGGCACGCCCCCTGGACATGCGTCGTGCTCTCGTGATCAAGGCCTTTCCCGGGACCATGCGGCGTCATTCTGACACCGAGGTCCAGAACCTCTCCGCAGAGAGGTGTGAACCTCACTCTCTTTTCCCCTAAGGCCTCGCAGGATGGGGAGAAGATAGTGGCGGAGGTGAGAGGAGCCGCACCTCTTGTCCTGCACGGCTCTGCTTCAAAGACCCGCGGCAGGACGAGAGGTAGCAGGGGGGAAGGTCATCCTGACAGGGGGGGAAACAACTACTGAAATGGGAGCTGAGCTTTATTAATTAAATTGCAATGTGCTAAGGGAATTGGGGGAAACTGGCTAATGAAATTGGGACTGGAATGCACTTTATTTGAGGGGCATAAATGTATTATATTTGGGAGGGAGATATAACAGATTTGGGCACCCTGGCAGCACCTATATTGTGACATTATATATATATATATACACAGTCAGGTCCATAAATATTGGGACATGGACACAATTCTAACATTTTTGGCTCTATACACCACCACAATGGATTTGAAATGAAACTAACAAGATGTGCTTTAACTGCAGACTGTCAGCTTTAATTTGAGAGTATTTACATCCAAATCAGGTGAACGGTGTTGGAATTACAACAGTTTGCATATGTGCCTCCCACTTGTTAAGGGACCAAAAGTAATGGGACAGAATAATAATCATAAATCAAACTTTCACTTTTTAATACTTGGTTGCAAATCCTTTGCAGTCAATGACAGCCTGAAGTGTGGAACGCATAGACATCACCAGACGCTGGGTGTCATCCCTGGTGATGCTCTGCCAGGCCTCTACTGCAACTGTCTTCAGTTCCTGCTTGTTCTTGGGGCATTTTCCCTTCAGTTTTGTCTTCAGCAAGTGAAATGCTCAATCGGATTCAGGTCAGGTGATTGACTTGGCCATTGCAGAACATTCCACTTCTTTCCCATAAAAAACTCTTTGGTTGCTTTTGCAGTCTGCTTTGGGTCATTGTCCATCTGCACTGTGAAGCGTCCAATGAGTTGTGAAGCATTTGGCTGAATATGAGCAGATAATATTCCCGAAACACTTCACAATTCATCCGGCTGCTTTTGTCAGCAGTCACATCATCAATAAATACAAGAGAAGCAGTTCCATTGGCAGCCATACATGCCCACGCCATGACACTACCACCACCATGCTTCACTGATGAGGTGGTATGCTTAGGATCATGAGCAGTTCCTTCTCCATCCTCTTCTCTTCCCATCACTCTGGTACAAGTTGATGTTGGTCTCATCTGTCCATAGGATGTTGTTCCAGAACTGGGAAGGCTTTTTTAGATGTCGTTTAACAAACTCTAATCTAGCCTTCCTGTTTGAGGCTCACCAATGGTTTCCATCTTGTGGTGAACCCTCTGTATTCACTCTGGTGAAGTCTTCTCTTGATTGTTGCCTTGAACACACATACACCTACCTCCTGGAGAGTGTTCTTGATCTGGCCAACTGTTGTGAAGGGTGTTTTCTTCACCAGGGAAAGAATTCTTCGCTCATCCACCACAATTGTTTTCCGTGGTCTTCCGGGTCTTTTGGTGTTGCTGAGCTCACCGGTGCGTTCCTTCTTTTTAAGAATGTTCCAAACAGTTGTTTTGGCCACGCCTAATGTTTTTGCTATCTCTCTGATGGGTTTGGTTTTTTTTCAGCCTAATGATGACTTCACTGATAGTGACAGCTCTTTGGATCTCATCTTAAGAGTTGACAGCAACAGATTCCAAATGCAAATAGCACTCTTGAAATTAACTCTGGACCTTTTAATTGCTCATTGTAATTGAGATAATGAGGGAATAACACACACCTGGCCATGGAACAGCTGAGAAGCCTATTGTCCCATTACTTTTGGTCCCTTAACAAGTGGGAGGCACATATGCAAACTGTTGTAATTCCTACACCGTTCACCTGATTTGGATGTAAATACCCTCAAATTAAAGCTGACAGTCTGCAGTTAAAGCACATCTTGTTTGTTTCATTTCAAATCCATTGTTGTGGTGTATAGAGCCAAAAATGTTAGAATTGTGTTGATGTCCCAATATTTATGGACCTGACTGTATGTAGGACCCAATAAAGGTATAATATTTTGGGCAGAATTGTCATTTTTTACAACCGTGATACAACCATCCATGAGAGGAGTAGCTTGGACCAGGATGTCATAAGATTAGTAAGGTGTGTTAACATAGGAGGGTAGTTAGCAGAATATAGAATATTGAGGTCTGCCATCAGCTTGGGTCCTTGTCACGGTATGCCAGGCTTGCTCTTCTCCCTCACTGCAGCTTCCCCACCTCTCCCCCCTCTCATCCTGTGAGAGGTGGGAATCAGTGTCACGTGCGCCCGGCTCACTCTCTTTCCACTCGCCGCACACAGCCGTGAAGCAGGATGAAGGGAGGGGACCACTGAGACCCCCCCTCGCCAGGAAATCCCGGCGGGGGGCCGCTGGGAGGTCTCTGTGTGTCCCCGGCAGGTGCAGGGCTTCCCGCGCTCGGCACCCCGCCAGAGACAAAAGCCGCGCTCCCTGCGCGTGGCTGGAGTGAGGGGGGCATGCCTCGTTACCCAGGCAACGCGGCGCTGGGCCGGCCGTTGCAACGAGGAAAGGTTGTGCGCGGCTTTTAAAAACGCCAGCGTGAGACCAGGCTTGCTCTCTCTCTCCCTTCCTCCTAATGCCGTCCGGCCGCTCTCCCTTGGCCCGCCACCACTGCTGTCGTGGGAGGTCAGTGTGGGGACCGGGCCTCCGCAGGCATCCCCGCTGAGCGCTCTGCATGAGCCCCCCTGTTCTAAGGTCAGACCCCGCAGCCATGCTACCCTCGCTGCTGTTCCTGGCCGCTGCGAGGGCCCCTGCTGCTGATCGCTAAGCCCCTGGAGGAGCTGGCCGCTGTGAGGGCTCCTGCTGCTGATCGCTAGACTGACGATCACTGCTGTCCCTTGAGAAGCTGGCCCCTGTGAGGGCCGCTGTCCATTGCTGAGGGTCCCTGGAAGCTGCCTGCTGTTGAGCGTCCGCAAGTCGCCTACCTCCCTGAGAGCTGCCTGCTGCTGAGCATCAGCAAGTCGCCTACCGTGAGTGTCCCTTGAAACCATGAACTGCCCTTGGTGTGCGCACAGACTACCCGTGTCCTGAACTGTCCCTGTTGTGCGCACAGACTACCCGTGTCCTGAACTGTCCCTGTTGTGCGCACCGACCTCCCCCGTGTCCTGAACTGTCCCTGTTGTGTGCACAGACTGTGTCCTGAACTGTCCCTGTTGTGCGCACAGACTACCCGAATCCTGAACTGTCCCTGTTAGGTGTGCACAGACTACCCGTGTCCTGAACTGTCCCTGTTGCGTGCACAGACTACCCATGTCCTGAACTGTCCGTTGTGCGCACTGACCCCCTCCGTGTCCTGAACGGTCCCTGATGTGCGCACCGACCTTCCCCGTGTCCTGAACTGTCCCTGTTGTGTGCACCGATGACCCTAGAAAGCTGGGTGGGAGCTGTGCTAGGCCAGACTCCACAGCTAGTGTCCCGTTGAGTCCCCATGAGCCCACTTACTGTGGGTGTTCCTACGAGCCGCATGTCGCGGAGTGCCATGCACTGTTCTGATTGTCTTTCAGAGTTCAATAAAGTTTTGTGTGTTCCCCATCTTCTTCATGTGTTCTGTCCTGCCTACGCTTCTGTTACAGTCCTAAATCAGGAATATATTGACTGGACCAAGAGAAGGGTGGAGGACGTTGTAGTTGTGACACAGTTAAGGAGGGTAGAGAGATATTAAGAGCTGCAGACTTTTTGGGATTCACAACCAGGTCCGAAATCAATGCAAATTGGTCCAGGCATTGGAGAAGGTTGGGTGCTGAGATCAAAGAAGACATGAAGAGGAGATTGTCATCAGAGAAAAAGCATAACTTATGATGATGACCGCCAAGTTCTAATCCTTTAATATTTGTGTTAATTCTTATCAGCTGTGCTAAAGGTTCATTCGCTAGAAAAGGAGGGGGAGGAGGGGCAGCCTTGCCTCATTCCCCTTTGTATGGAAAAAAAGTCTGACTTGCAACCCACATATCTCAAGTAAGCCCTTGGGGAGGTGTAAAGGGGTGATATCCATTGGAGTCAAAGGCTTTTTTTATGTCCAAGGAAAGGAAACAGCCGGGTATGCGGCGTATGCAAGCTGCATGTTCTAGCAAAATCACTCTGTGGTCTCGGCTTGGCAGAGGGGGGTTAAAACCCATCTGATCCTTGTGTATCAAGGTGCCTATGATGGAGTTCAGCCATGCAGATAGGATTTTTCTAGGATTTTAACATCCAAGTTAAGAAGGGAGATTGGTGTGTAATGAAGCCATGTGGTGTGATCTGATTGGGGTTCAGGTAGCATAGAAATGACTGCTGTTAGGGAGTCTGAGCAGAAAGAATAACCTTTGAGTAAGGCATTAAATGCATTAACCAATAAAGGTGGAAGGAGGTTAGTAAATATTTGGAATATAGGGCTGTAAGCTGTCTGGGCCAGGCCGCTTATTAGACTTTAGGGACTTGATGGAGTTCGGGACCTCAAGTTCTGTAATAGGTGTTTCCAGGGAAGAACATTGAGAAGCTGAGAGTGTTGGTAGAGATAGGCTTGAGAAAAGTTCAGTGGCCTGCGATTCATCATAGGAGCCGGTCTCAGAGTATAATTCTGCTAGATGTTTGTGGAAGACCTGTAATATTTTATTAGGATGGCTGGTGTGTGAAGTTTTTGTAATCTTTAAATGGACAAGTCTGTGTGTGTGGTCTGAGGTTCACAGTCCCAGGGCTAGAAAAGTGTCAGGTTTGTTTGCTTTCATATAATGTTCATGCCTGGATTGGCGTAGAACTTTTTCATCTGATTCTGTCAAGAAAACATCTATTTCTAGCCTGGTCTTGTCCAGGACAATCTATGAGAAGGTGAGGGGTCTGATTGGAAGGCTTTGTTGGCCTGATGAAATGAGGTTTCTAAGCGGTGATGGATTGCTCGCTGTCCTTTCTTGAGATGTGAGGCTTGGCTGATACAGACTCCTCTAATTACAGACTTATGGGCTTCCCAAAAGGTCAGGAGAGAGAGGTCATCAGTTGTGTTATGTGTCAGGTATTCTTTGATGGCTAGTTCAATGTCCAGTCTGTGGGATGGGTGGGCCATTTAGACTCCATGTAGTGCTAGTTTGTTGGGGTACTAAGGAGGAGAGGGTCAAGAGGACAGCTTTGTGACCAGTTCAGGGGTAAGGTATGATGGTTCAGGATAGGAGGGCTGGGGACATACCTCTAGTCAGAAATATATGGTCAATGTGGGAGAAAGTTTTATGTAGATATGAGTAGTATGTATAGTGTCTTCTAGCTGGGTTAGCTTCTTGCCATGTGTCTATGAGAGAGTGTTGTTGGAGTTGTTGCTTGAAGGAGGATGTGGATGGATAAGAGGTTATGGGGGATTTGTATAGAAAGGGATAAACTAGCTGGCTGAAATTGCCACATAGTAAAAGTGTACCTAATTTATGGGAATCTATTACTTGCAGCAAATGGGAGTTATGATTGGGATTGGGCATAGTATGAAGCTATAGCGACCTCTGAGTCAAGGTGACCCACTAGAAAATATAACGGCCCTCTGGGTCCCAGATCCCTGCCTTGGGTGTAAAGGGAGTAGAGCAGTGGAAAGCTTTGAGTATACCTGTGTGTTTAGTTGCGGCAGAAGCCATATAAACCTGTGGGTAGGAAGAGCTGAGATATTTCTGCATATGGCTGGCAGTAAAATGAGTCTCCTGCAGGCACACCACATGTGCTTTGGCATGGGCAAAGGATATGAAGGCCTTAATTTTTTTATTCCCCGAACATTCAGGGTAAGTATATTTATTGGAGCCATGATAAAGGACAGATGCAAAGCTGATTGTAGGTGTCGCATCATGGTGACATCATCACCCCTGGGACAGGAATAAGAGAAAGAAAGGAGGAGAGAAGTGGGGGAAGCAAGGTTAGTAAAGAGAGAGAAATGTCTGACAAAACAGGTCAGGAGGCCAAAAGGCCATGATGTGAAAACAGGTAGGTTGTCCATCTGTCTATGTCACTGGGATATAAATGGACGGGAAAAAAACAGTCCTGGGCAGGCCCAACTTAGGCTACCAAGGAAAATGTGGGGGAGCAGTGAACATCTTCAGAAGCCACAGAGGCCAAAACAGGATATTAAACATCTGTTGTATAGAGGAGTCAGGCCAAGGATAGACTATTGGGAATAAGATGTCAGCCTGCAGATATAAGCAGTTGGTAAGTGTATGCATTGTTCAAAGAGGCTATGCTTGGCTGGGTATCATGGGCATTAAACAGCATTAGACCACAGCTGGATGAAAGGGTGATCCGTTTGTTATTTTGTTGTCCAGCTATTGGTAGAAGGTTTAGCTAACAGCATTGAGCTATTAGTTGTAAAAATTGTAGAATTATACTAAATATATATTTTTTTGTTTACAAACGTTTTTATTTTTTAAGAAATAGACTTCAAAATGGCATTACAGCTTCAAATAGAATATACAAGAGAAACAAGGAACAACTGCAGTATTCATTTCAAAGGTGAAATTATGTAGAATAAAGGGAAAAAGAGAAAAGAAAAAAAAGAGAAAAGAAATTAAGTACATGAGCAATATAGGTAGAGAGGGAGGCAGAGTTATAAAACGCCCAACAAAGTAACTCAATCAAAGCATAAATGGTCCTTATTGATCTAGTAAATGCCTGTGAGTTCTCCAAAGTTCCCATTTTCTGTCAAATAAATGCATCTTATCCAATAGAGTATAATGAATTCTCTCCATGAGCATCACCGCATCAACTCTGCAGAACTGTGGTCAATGGTACTGTGAGGGATTTCCAATGTAGGGCAATAGCCCATAGGGTGGATATACAAATGCTATGGATTAGCCTCATAACCTCAGTCTGAACTCCCGAGATAGGGGCTCCCAGTAGGCAGGACTGCATAGACAGATGCACCGGAGCACCTGCCACTGCAGAGGCAACTTCAGAAATTTTGTGCCACACCAATGAGAGGCTTGGGCAGGCCCACAATATATGCACTAGAGTACCAGCAAGGCCACAGCCCCGGAAACAAAGGTGGGGCGTCCCTGGATACATGGCGTGTAGTCTAGATGGGGTATGATACCATCTGGTTATTACTTTGAGGGCCGTCTCACGGACAGAAAGATCTAGAGCTCTTACACACATTATCCACCATGGAATCCCAATCCTCATCAGAAAAAGTGACATCACTATCAGCCTCCCATTTCTGTCTATAAAGAGGGGGTGAGGGAAAGAAAGTAACCAAAAATTGGTGATACAAATCTGAAATAAGACCCCTGCCCCTAGGAGAGTCACGGCTAATACGTTCAAAAAATGAAATCGGAGATGAAGGTGTAAGACCAAAATGTGAATTAAAAAAATGTCTAATCTGTCGATAATGATAATATTCATGAAGCGGAATATCAAAAAGTATGCGTAGCATCTCAAAAGTGATACAAGATCCTCCTCTCTGAAAGTCAGATAACCTAATAAAGGACCTATCATACCACCAACGGAATACCTGTGAAGATGAGAATGCTGTAATAAAATTTGGGTCACCAAAAAATGATGAACCTGGTGAGACAGAGGAGACAAGATTCAATTTAAGTTTATAACGGGACCAAAACATCAATGATTGGGCAACAATGGAATTATAGAGCAATAACGAGCGTGGGGGAATTTTGGACCATAATACATCTGGTAAATAGAACGGATGTATAGACTGAGATTCAAATCTGATCCATGGGACCTGGGAAGTAATAGTCACCCATTGTGATAGCTGTGCGAAACGGGCTGACAAGTAGTAAAGTCAGAAATTGGGGAGACCTAGGCCTCCCACCCATTGTGACCGGTAGAGGACCAATGAAGTAAAACGAGGGCGTTTGTTACGCCAAATAAAATGATTAATAATCCATTGAAAGCGATCTAAGAACGTTTTTGAGACAGGGATTGGGAGTGATCTACATAAAGTAATTTAGGGAAGACATTCATTGTTACTGCCGTGACTCTGCCCAAGAATGAGATAGGGGATCCATGCCAGATCTTCAATAGAGGTGAGAGGCGTGACACACATGGTGGCCAATTAGCAGCAAATAATTTTGAGTATCTGGGGGTGAGGTTTATACCTAGGTATGAAATCTGATCTGTGGCCCAACGAAATGGAAAAGAATTGCGGAGAGATGCACCCAGGGAATCAGGAACATTAATAGGCAGAACTACTGATTTAGTAAAATTTACAGTAAGACCTGATACTGTTACAAAGTCATTCAATAATGAGCAGAAGTCAGGCAATGACACCAACAGTTTAGTAAGGAAAAGCATAACATCATCTGCATACATACAAATTGTGAAATGTGAACCAATAATGGGGAACCAGAAATGTCTGAGTGTGATTATTGCAATTGCCAAGGGTTCCAAAACAAGCGCCAATAATAAGGGCGAAAGAGGACAACCCTGACGGGTACCTCCGCCTAGTGTACAAAATACAGAATTGCAGCCTGGAAGTCTTATTCTTGTTTTGGGGGGAGTCATACAAAGCATGTACACCAGACAGAAATTCATCACTAAAGCCCATCTACTGCAGTAATGAAAACAAGTATGGCCAGAGGACACTATCAAAGGCCTTGTTAATGTCCCGGCTCAGCAACAAAACTTCTTTAGAATGCAAATTGACGTCCTAAATAACATTTAATGTGAGAGGAATATTGTCCGTGATAAGTCTGCCTGGGATAAATCCCAATTGGTCCGGTGAGACCAAAGAGGAGATAATGGGGCCAACCTATCTGCCAGAATGCGGCTAAATATTTTCAGATCATTGTTCATCACTGAGATTGGTCTATAGTTTTGAGGTAAATGATGGTATTTCAGGGTTTTAGGTAATAGAGACAGGTTAGCCAAGAGTATCTCCTCAGGAAACCTACCGCCCTGCAAAACATCATTGAATAATGACATCAAAGAGGGAGCCAATGTAGGAGCAAAATGTTTATAATAACTGGCCGTGAACCCATCAGGGCCGGTGCTGTGGAAGTTCTGAGTGCGCTAATCACACAGGATATTTCCTTCAAAGTGCATGGGGCATTGGGAGAGGATATCTGAGAGGGTGAGAGAACAGGGAGGGGTATAGAATCAAGCCATGAGCCATTTGAGGAAGCGGAAGTTGGTTGCGGGGGAGCTAATAGGGTGGAATAAAAATTTTCAAAAATACCCAGGACTTCACGAAGAAGAGAGGAGATACTGCCAGATTTAGTACGTAACTTGTAGATATGTGGGGGTCGTATTGAATGGTTTAATTTCCGTGCCAACATAGTAGACGCTGAATTTCTATGTAATAAAAAGGAGGCTTTTAGCCAGCGTAGAGCTTTTTCAGTTTTCTGGGAAAGTAAAGTATTCAGTTCTAGACACTTTTGCGATATCATGGTTTGTTAAGGAGAGATGGATTGCCATCATGAGCCCTATAATGTGATTCTAATTCTCGGGTAAGTTTCTCAATTTGTTTCCATCGCTCTCTATTTCTAGAAGAAGCCATAGAAATAAGGTGGCCTCGCAGGACTGCCTTATGGACTACCCACAAGATGGCCGGGGAGATATCAGGAGTTGTGTTTGACTGAAAGTATTCTTGAATGGAAGTAACTACTTCATGGCGGGTGTTAGTATCCGTAAGCATAGAGTCGTTAAGTCTCCAGGAGTAGGGAGTAGGGGCTAGACCTATAAAAGTGATAGACAGCATGATAATATTATGATCTGACCAGGGGCTTAAATGAATGCAAGCTTTCCTAGAGTTAGCCAGCAGAATGGGGGAGCAATAGATATAATCTAGTCTAGCATAAGAGTCATGTGGGTGGGAGTAAAATGAATAATCTCTAGCTCCTACATTATGTGCCCTCCAGGAGTCTACCAGTTGAAGTGTGTCTAATTTTTTGGTAAGGGATTTTGGGAAGGCCTGGGAGGATGGTGAGAATGAGCTTTGGTCTAAAAGGGGGTTAGCCACCAAATAAAATCACCTCCCACCAATAAATGAGGGGATAGAAACCTATCAAGAATTTTGAAATAAATGGGAAAAGAAGGATGCTTGCGCCAAATTTGGTGCATAGATATTAGCGATAGTGAGTTCACGACCCGAGAGGATGCCTTTAATAATGTCAAAGCTGCCCTCAGGGTCACGTGCCCGAGGGTTTTTTTGCTACAAACACATGGGAATAACATGCCCTGCCCTGCTCGTCCCTGGGAACTCTGGTAAGTATCTGCTGATCTACCAGGTAACCAATTAGGACACGCAGGGCCTGCACCCTTTCCCGATCCTTGGGAAGGTAGGTTACCAGAAATCTGGCAGGGGGATTGAAGTTGAAATCCAACCTGTACCCCTTCTTGATCAAGTCCAGGATGTACAGATTTGAGAAGATTGAAGCCTACTGAGGGAGAAAGGTCCCCAGTCTTCTTACCATTGGAACATTCAATTCATTGAGATGAGACTTGGTGGGCCTTGAGGAGGATTGAATAAGATTCCTCCTCTTCCCCTATTCCTGTGCCCTGTCCAATGTTTCTTAGGCTGAACCTCCTTAGCCTGCTGGGCCTGTGTTTTTCGACAAAAAACCCAACTAGAGTAAAACCTTTTCCTACTCTCTGGGAATGTCCTCTTGTTATGGGCCGTACATTCCAGAGCCTCCTCGAGACCTGGACCAAAAAGATTATCACCAATAAAGGGTAAGGCACAAAGGTGCAGTTTGAATGCTGAGTTCCCTGTCCAGGTTTTTAACCAAAATGCCCTTTTTGCAAATTCACTAGGGCAGAGGTTCAAGCCGCTAGCTTAACTGATTTGGCCGAGGCATCCACAAGGAAACCAACTGCTTTAAACAGCAAAAAAAATTATTTTAGGATTTGCTGCCTGGAAGGTTCCTGCCGAGAGATGCGACTAACTGGGTAAGTCAGCATTCCAGATTTCTGGTGACACAGGTAGCCGATAAAGCTGGCCTAAAGCTGATGGAAGTGGAATCCCAGGCCCTGCGGAGTAAGACTTCACCCCTCTTATCCATAGGGTCTTTCAGAGCCACCATATCTTCAAATGCTAAGTCTGTCCTTTTAGAGACTTTAGATAAGGGGGTGTCTAATTTCTGAACCTTGTTCCATTGCTGGGACCTGTTATCCTAAAAAGGAAACCTCCTATTAAGATTACTTGAGAAAAAGGGTTTCCTCTCAGGGCTTTCCCATTCCTGCTTAATGGTATCAAGCAGGGAACTATGGACTGGAAAGACACTAGTCTTTCTAGCATACAAACCTTGATACATGAGGTCATGCTTAGATAGGCAAACGTCCTCCTCGTCGATCTCTAAGGTTTCATAGATAGCTTAAAGGAGGTTGTCCACATCTTCCAGGGGCAATTTGTTCCTGGAACCTCTGGAGGAGCAAACTTCACCATCCTCCTCTTATGAGCCTGAATCTACACGGGTCCTAGGATCCTCCTCCGGGTCCTCCTCATCTCTTAATGCATCTGCTACCTACAAACCAGCCAATTGGGTCCAAAGATCCAGTGGCGACTGCATTTTTCCAACAGGGATCAAAAGGATTGAAATGTAGACATGTCATCCTTAAAGGAGGTGAGCACTTTATGGCAGGCTGTAAATGACTTATTCTTAATTAGGCTAGCCACACAATTGCAGCATAAGGGTTTTTCCCAAGCTGAACCCAATTTAGCTGCACAAACTGCACACTTCTTCTTGGGGGTCTGACTCTGCACCTTGTCCTGGACTTTAACCTACAATAAGCAAGAAAAAACACAATACAGAAAATAATCAGCCCAGGGCCCCTCAAATAAAGCGCTGTGCTGGGGGAGCAAGAAAAGGAAGTGTGCTCACCAGGGTCAGCAAGAGGGATCAGAGTCCCCAAGCTTACCTTAGAGGAGCCAGTGCCTGAAGGACCAGGGTCTGCCTGAGAAGTGCCAGCGCCTTCCATCCATCCCTCTTGGTGTAGAGCCACAGGCTCTGCTGGGTCTGTACACCAGACTGGCTGCTTGACCAGATGCCTGTGCTGCTATGGAGACTGGAACCACGAGTCTCCAGCATCCCTCGATGACGTCACTGCAGCCAAAACTTCCGGTTCCTGGACAGCACCCAGAAGTTGCGGCTACTCGCACACCTGCTTGGCAGTCATTCTGCCCCACTGTGCATCGGATGCTGGAGCCCCCCCCGCACGGGAAGGAATGCAATAGGCATCAAAGGTCCTGGACAACCCAGGACACCCCCAATGGTCATCATCCACTGAGGCATGGAAAGATATCAGGAGTGCAGCCCCACTCCCCCGTAAGCAATCGCGTCAGGCAGCAGGAAGTAAGCCAGACCAGGAGCCAACAGAAACCTCTAGGGCCCAGGACTTCGACAATCAGTTCCTTGATGACTGCACCCATATTTGCAGAGGAAACACTAAAAATTCAGGAGGGAGTCCTGGTGGTCCGCCTTTTATAGAACTGTGCTTACGTGTTTCCTGTCCCAGAGGGAGGAGCTCTGTCTCAGGAAGGCTGTCCTGGAGGACGTTTGGAGAAATGAACATTAGAATGTCTGAGAGACAAAAGCCAGAAATAGATCAGTGGCTGCATGCACACCTCATTGTTAGGCTGCAGGTAGAGAGGCAGAGATGAGGCAGGATTTATCATGAAATACAAATTAAAGTGTATTATTATCAAAACAGCCAAGAATATTCCACAAGGTCTGAAAAGTATGTAAGTCATCGAGTTATTCCCCAATTTAAGAAGAAGAGCATAACTGCAGGTAGTAAATGTAAGAGAGGAGTTGCAGATGATACGATGGTGGGTAGTATGTACAGGAGAGGAGTGTGCGGGGTATGACAGTGATGGGTACGTACAGGAGAGGAGTGTGGAGGTATGACAGTGATCGGTATGTACAGGAGAGGAGTGTGGGGGTATGACAGTGATGGGTATGTACAGGAGAGGCGTGCGGAGGTATGACAGTGATCGGTATGTACAGGAGAGGAGTGTGGGAGGTAAGACAGTGGTCGGTATGTACAGGAGAGGAGTGTGGGAGGTATGACAGTGATGACTATGTACAGGAGAGGAGTACGGAGGGTATGACAGTGATGGGTATGTACAGGAGAGGAGTGTGGGGGGTATGACACTGATGGGTACGTACAGGAGAGGAGTGTGGAGGTATGACAGTGATGGGTATGTACAGGAGAGAAGTGTGGAGATATGACAGTGATCGGTATGTACAGGAGAGGAGTGTGGAGGTATGACAGTGATGGGTATGTACAGGAGAGGAGTGTGGAGCTATGACAGTGATCGGTACGTACAGGAGAGGAGTACGGAGGTATGACAGTGATCGGTATGTACAGGAGAGGAGTACAGAGGTATGACAGTGATCGGTATGTACAGGAGAGGAGTTCGGAGGTATGACAGTGATGGGTATGTACAGGAGAGGAGTGTGGAGGTATGACAGTGATTGGTGTGTACAGGAGAGGAGTGTGGAGGTATGACAGTGATCGGTATGTACAGGAGAGGAGTACGGAGGTATGACAGTGATCGGTATGTACAGGAGAGGAGTACGTAGGTATGACAGTGATTGGTATGTACAGGAGAGGAGTACGGAGGTATGACAGTGATCGGTATGTACAGGAGAGGAGTACGGAGGTATGACAGTGATCGGTATGTACAGGAGAGGAGTGTGGGGGTATGACAGTGATGGGTATGTACAGGAGAGGAGTACGGAGGTATGACAGTGATGGGTATGTACAGGAGAGGAGTACGGAGGTATGACAGTGATCGGTATGTACAGGAGAGGAGTACGGAGGTATGACAGTGATGGGTATGTACAGGAGAGGAGTACGGGGGTATGACAGTGATGGGTATGTACAGGAGAGGAGTACGGAGGTATGACAGTGATGGGTATGTACAGGAGAGGAGTACGGAGGTATGACAGTGATGGGTATGTACAGGAGAGGAGTACGGAGGTATGACAGTGATGGGTACGTACAGGAGAGGAGTACGGAGGTATGACAGTGATGGGTATGTACAGGAGTGGAGTGTGGAGGTATGACAGTGATGGGTACGTACAGGAGAGGAGTACGGAGGTATGACAGTGATGGGTATGTACAGGAGAGGAGTGTGGAGGTATGACAGTGATGGGTATGTACAGGAGAGGAGTACGGAGGTATGACAGTGATCGGTATGTACAGGAGAGGAGTACAGAGGTATGACAGTGATCGGTATGTACAGGAGAGGAGTTCGGAGGTATGACAGTGATGGGTATGTACAGGAGAGGAGTGTGGAGGTATGACAGTGATTGGTGTGTACAGGAGAGGAGTGTGGAGGTATGACAGTGATCGGTATGTACAGGAGAGGAGTACGGAGGTATGACAGTGATCGGTATGTACAGGAGAGGAGTACGTAGGTATGACAGTGATCGGTATGTACAGGAGAGGAGTACGGAGGTATGACAGTGATCGGTATGTACAGGAGAGGAGTACGGAGGTATGACAGTGATCGGTATGTACAGGAGAGGAGTGTGGGGGTATGACAGTGATGGGTATGTACAGGAGAGTAGTACGGAGGTATGACAGTGATGGGTATGTACAGGAGAGGAGTACGGAGGTATGACAGTGATCGGTATGTACAGGAGAGGAGTACGGAGGTATGACAGTGATGGGTATGTACAGGAGAGGAGTACGGGGGTATGACAGTGATGGGTATGTACAGGAGAGGAGTACGGAGGTATGACAGTGATGGGTATGTACAGGAGAGGAGTACGGAGGTATGACAGTGATGGGTATGTACAGGAGAGGAGTACGGAGGTATGACAGTGATGGGTACGTACAGGAGAGGAGTACGGAGGTATGACAGTGATGGGTATGTACAGGAGTGGAGTGTGGAGGTATGACAGTGATGGGTACGTACAGGAGAGGAGTACGGAGGTATGACAGTGATGGGTATGTACAGGAGAGGAGTGTGGAGGTATGACAGTGATGGGTATGTACAGGAGAGGAGTACGGAGGTATGACAGTGATGGGTATGTACAGGAGAGGAGTACGGAGGTATGACAGTGATGGATATGTACAGGAGAGGAGTACGGAGGTATGACAGTGATGGGTATGTACAGGAGAGGAGTACAGAGGTATGACAGTGATGGGTATGTACAGGAGAGGAGTACGGAGGTGTGACAGTGATCGGTATGTACAGGAGAGGAGTACGGAGGTATGACAGTGATGGGTATGTACAGGAGAGGAGTGTGGAGGTATGACAGTGATCGGTATGTACAGGAGAGGAGTACGGAGGTATGACAGTGATCGGTGTGTACAGGAGAGGAGTGTGGAGGTATGACAGTGATCGGTATGTACAGGAGAGGAGTGTGGAGGTATGACAGTGATCGGTATGTACAGGAGAGGAGTACGGAGGTATGACAGTGATCGGTGTGTACAGGAGAGGAGTGTGGAGGTATGACAGTGATCGGTATGTACAGGAGAGGAGTACGGAGGTATGACAGTGATCGGTGTGTACAGGAGAGGAGTGTGGAGGTATGACAGTGATCGGTATGTACAGGAGAGGAGTACGGAGGTATGACAGTGATGGGTATGTACAGGAGAGGAGTACGGAGGTATGACAGTGATGGGTATGTACAGGAGAGGAGTGTGGAGGTATGACAGTGATGGGTATGTACAGGAGAGGAGTATGGAGGTATGACAGTGATGGGTATGTACAGGAGAGGAGAGTGGAGGTATGACAGTGATCGGTATGTACAGGAGAGGAGTACGGAGGTATGACAGTGATGGGTATGTACAGGAGAGGAGTGTGGAGGTATGACAGTGATGGGTATGTACAGGAGAGGCGTGTGGAGGTATGACAGTGATGGGTATGTACAGGAGAGGAGTACGGAGGTATGACAGTGATGGGTATGTACAGGAGAGGAGTACGGAGGTATGACAGTGATGGGTATGTACAGGAGAGGAGTACGGAGGTATGACAGTGATGGGTATGTACAGGAGAGGAGTACGGAGGTATGACAGTGATGGGTATGTACAGGAGAGGAGTACGGAGGTATGACAGTGATGGGTATGTACAGGAGAGGAGTACGGAGGTATGACAGTGATGGGTATGTACAGGAGAGGAGTACGGAGGTATGACAGTGATGGGTATGTACAGGAGAGGAGTACGGAAATATGACAGTGATGGGTATGTACAGGAGAGGAGTACGGAGGTATGACAGTGATCGGTATGTACAGGAGAGGAGTACGGAGGTATGACAGTGATGGGTATGTACAGGAGAGGAGTACGGAGGTATGACGTTCCCAGGGAGGAGTATCTCAGGAAGGGTCTATACTCCACCATAACTCTGGTTCTCGGAGTGTCAGGTCCCAGCGGGTTCTCCTGGTGTCTCTCCTGTTATTCTGTCTCGGACACATCAGAGGAACATGGTGGGAGATCGGCCTGAATGTCCTTCCTAGGAGGGAATACCGGAGCCATTCTGAGGCCCATTTAATGGCCGGCAATGAGGAGGAAACCAACACTGAGAAGTAGATGCTGAGATATATACAGCACGGGGCAGCACAGTGCCTGAGTGGTTAGCACTTCCACCTGGCAGTACTCGGGTTGTTGGTTCAAATCCCAACCATGGCACCACCTGCCTGGAGTTTGCATGTTCTCCCTGTGTGGGTTTCCTCTGGGTACTCTGGTTTCCTCCCACACTACAAAGACATGCAGGGAGGTGAATTGTCTCCTAAGCTGTCCCTAGTATGTGTATGTATGAATGTGAGTTAGGGCCCTTAGACTGTACGCTCCTCGGGGGCGGGGACTGATGGGAACGTACAATATAGATGTAAACTGACGGCGCTATATAAGTACCTGGAATAAATAATAATAATACACCCAGATCATCGATGACGAGGAGGAAGGTTCGGTCACAGATGATTGGTCCGTCTATAGCAGGGACAGGAGCCGGGACCAGGAATAGGAGATCCACCTGACTTACCCGTGTGCTCTGACATGGAGAAGATCCCATGCTGGCCCTATGGTGGCCGTGTGTTCAGGATGGAGACCGATTCTGTTGGACCTTCTTGAAGCTGATCTAAAATGGCTGAGAGGTAGAAAGTGTTCTCAGGACAGGAAGTGACACCAGATAGGAAGTGACACCAGACAGGAAATGACTCCAGACAAATTTATCCAGAGGCTGCATTATGGAGAGCAGACACTAGATGGTGATGGTACAAAAAAAGCTGAATAGCATGAAATAACAGGGAAAAAAAAACCTAAAAAGCAAAAGACGATGGCGGCTCGTAAAATTCCTATTTACTTCCACGTGACCTCCTCAGGAGTTGGCCATCGGACGTACAGCTGCCTATATATACCATTATAATCCTTAATAGACTAATTGGGCGCCATTATGTTGTAGCCTGTCTGTCCCTTATTTGGCGGCCATTTTCCCTTGGTCTAATATAGTGTTTTTACATTACAGTGCAGTGGATTAGATCTTCCTCCTCCATTTTGTTGTAGCCCACCTTTCCCTCCTCCGGCGGCCATTTTCCCTTAGTCTGATATGAATGCTGGCACATTTTGTCCCCTGATATTAGACATTAGCCGGGTGATTGTATACACACAGCGGGCAGATCTCAATTAATGTCACCCACTAGTCTATACTGTCACGGGGTTGGCCAGCCAATCATGTGGCTCCTATTCTGTCCTTCCAATGACCATTCCTAGTACATAGGACTCATCTTCCATACTACATTCATGATACAACAAGATTGAAACTCCCAATATACAGAGAAAATCTCCCATAAAATACATAGAAATCACATATGCCCTAAAGGGCCATAAACATACGAAGATTGCCCCCGACGCCCCCAGATTCATCTACAATACTAGCCAAGGTGTCATTGGTCCCCTAATACACGGACAGTACATGTTTCATGTACAGGAATGAAGACAACACAAGCTGCTGATGTGAGGAATCATGTTGTACAACAGAACAGCATCCAGGTCAGCATAGAACAGGAAGCAGGAAGTAGAAGGCCATGCAATATTCCCGGATACAAGTCGGGTCACAGGATTTGTACAATGACTCTATAACGTCTCCCTTTTTTACATTCCATTCAAACCTTGTAAACAATGAAACTAAAACAGATCCTGAACAGTCTTGAACATGGCATGCTGTGTGACTGGTAGATACACTACAGATTGAGTCTATCTGGTGGTCTGGAAACTCGACCACTACGCAAGGCCACAGGGATTTTCCTGGGGAAATCCGTTCAGCTCCAGAAGCTGTTGATAAGGAGCGACCCTCTTTCCTGGCTGGTGTGTTTGGCAGAGAAGAACTTGTCGGGATATGTGGCTGCATTATGTCATCCTCATTGTATCCCGATATGACAGCGGAGTTCTCTCTGCTTTGAGTATATGGTCCAGTAGGACTCGGGGCATTGAGCACCTCAGGAGTATCACGTGCAGGATGCTCATAGGCTTGTGCGGTGAATCGTTCTGCCCTTCGCAGGTCCACTCAATTGCGGCGGTAAAGACTGCCTTCTACATCCACAAGATATGATCGAGGAGCAACCCTCTGAACACAGGAACCCAGTCTCCAGAGACCGGTCCTGTCACCTGGAAGCGACTTCATGCGGATAAGTAAGCCCTGCGCCCTTTGAAAACGTGCATCGCACGAAACGCGTCAGAGGGCTACAGCTCATGGACATCTAGCCACTATATGTGGCCAACATTTATGGTCAGTAGAATTTTTGTTACTTGCTTTGACTATAATAAATTTAAGTCAAACAGCATTACACTATGTGGCGTCCTTTATTGGGCTCTCCTTGAGAGCACCATCTCCCACAGTGCCTTTTTGGACTAAGGAGTATCTTTGACGCCTTTACCATTTGGTGAATCCGGGTTACTGCTCTTCGCGGTGCCAAAGAGGATGGTGTGGAGTGCGATCTGACCAGAGCCTGGATGCCAGAGACATACTGAAGAGTTTATCTCTCTACATGCGTATTTTATACGCACTTCTGGTGAGTGCGCACTCTATTCGCTCCTAGGATTCTCTTTACCCTTCCTACCACCATTGATTTGGGATGTGGACTGTGTGTGTGCTTTAAACACTTCTATTGATTAGCGCACTGTCTATTATTGTACCTATATTCATATATATACTGTATATACCTTTAGAGCATTCCTTTTACACTCTGATCCAAAGCGCTGCACCTATCCTTCTCCCTTTATTGATTACTGAAAGGTTTTTTGGTTACCTTTGTTTGGTGTTTCAGCTGCTTACATTAACTTACTTGTAGCGCTCGCTATAGTTTTGTTACAATCTGTTTCCTCCGCTGCAGTTTTGCCGGGACACCTGTAACCACACAAGGATCAAGTAATTTGTTGGCCACAGGCAATGAAGTCTTCAGTCTCCTAGACATCAAGCGCTGTGCAGGACTACTGTCCATGCCTTCAGATGGGGTGTTCCTCCAATGTAGAATGGCCTTCCATGGATCAGTACCATCAAACTTGGCCTTCTTACAAAGATTCTTCACTATCTTGACAGCCGATTCCGCTTTGCCATTGGCTTGCGGGTGCCTCGGGGATGAGGTAACATGCTCAAATCCCCAATCTGTAGAGAACCGTCTGAATTGCTCACATGCATATTGAGGTCCATTATCCGAGATGACTCTATCCGGTTGGCCATAAGATGCAAACTGTGCTTTCCAACGCTTGATGGTAGTATCAGCAGACAGGTCAGGAAGTAGCTCAATCTCCCAAAAGTCAGAATAGTGATCAACAATTAGTAGAAAATCCTGCCCAGCATAATTCAGTAAGTCCATGCTTACAATTTTCCAAGGCCGGGTGGGCAGCACATGCGACATCATAGGTCCTTTCTGTTGTGCCTGCGCATATTCATTGCATGCCGAGCAACAGCTAACAAAGTCTGTAATCTCGTTCTGCATGTTGGGCCAGTATAGGGTATCACGTGCTTGCCTATAGCATGCTTCTCCTCCAATGTGACTGGCATGAATACGAGTCAGCATCTCCCATCTTAAAGATTTAGGAATGATGACCCTTGGCCTCTTGTACAGTATACCATCTTGGATGGCGATTTCATCTCTGAAAGTCCAATATTCTCTCACAAGTAATGGGGCTTCCAACTTGGAATCAGGCCAACCGTTCAGAACAACATATTTAAGAGCCTGCAAACTCTCATCGGTTTCAGTGTGCTGTTTTATCTGAAGCAATCGTTGGTCCGTGACGTATAAATAGTCTGAATGATTAATCTGTGACAGGACCTCCAGGTCCCGCTGAACATTGCAAACTGTGTGTTGTGCATACTCAGGTGTACCACCTGCTGCTGTAGCTCTGCTAAGAGTGTCACTAATGTACATTTCAGGACCAGGTTTATAGACAACATTTAGGGAATAGTTTTGTAGCGTGACAACTGTCAAGGTCCTACCTTTTCCCTGAGGTTATGTTACTCCATGTGCTGGCGTCCATCTTGGATTCTGCTGTGCATGGTGGGAATCCTTTTATGCCTTCAGGTCTCTGTGGTCCATCCCCCAGAGGGGTGTGGCTGATGACATATAAGCCTGTGGCCCGCACATGCTCTTTGCACTTGTGTCTTGTGTCTTTGTGTTGCTATTACTCTGTTCTGACTCTCGTGACTCTCCTGGTATCTGATTCGGCTTGTGACTTGACTATTCTTTGTATTCTCCTTTGATCTGACCCTCTGTTGCTGAACCCGGCTCATGACCTGTGATTCTCGTCTGCTGTCCTGTAATGTTTTGTCCTGTTGTTGTTGACCCGGCTTGTCTGACTACTCTTTTGTCTCTTCCACCAGCTACATGCCATTGGCGGCGGCCATTACCGCAGCTGAGGTGTCTTGGGGGCCGCGACCTGGTTCCTGGCTGTGTCAAGTCCATCCCCACCATCAGGGGCCCTGGTTAAGGGCAGCCTGGGACTTAGACTCCGCGCCCTGAGGGACTTCGGTCTGTGGGTGGTGGTTGTCGTCAGCCAGTGCATTACATTGTTAGGCCTGCCTGTCCGTTCCTCGGCCCCTGCCCTGACAACAACATGCTCTGTAGACGTTTGGGTGCACACAAAAGTGGTTTCTGGAAAATAGAAATCAGAGGTTTATGGTGAGTTTCTGCCGTGATCTCGTTGCCCCCATAGAGGTAGTGATGAAAGCGCTGGCAGGCAAACACTATACTCAGACATTCCTCTTCTATTTGTGCGTAGTTTTGTTCGGTAAGAGTCAGTGCCCTT
This sequence comes from Staurois parvus, assembly GCF_062004578.1. NCBI lineage: Eukaryota > Metazoa > Chordata > Amphibia > Anura > Ranidae > Staurois > Staurois parvus. The sequence goes on from NW_028317832.1 coordinate 111,991, forward strand.
GAAGCAAAAGCGATAGGCTGGCCAGCTTGCAATAGACAACACCCAAGTCCAGTTTTGCTTGCATCACTTTGAATAGTTACAGGTTTTGTAACGTCATAGTACTTCAGGACAGGTGTGTCCGTGACCAAACGTTGGATGTCCTGCACTGCATTATCATGCTTAGGAAGCCAATGCCAAACAGCGTCCTTGTCCAGAAGCCTTCTCAATGGCTCACAGACCTCTGAGAGGTGTGGTAGGAATTTTGCTAGATAGGTAACAAATACAATGAAGCGTTGCCGGGATTTCACATTTGCTGGCTGCGGCATATCCAGTATGGCTCTGATTTTTTCTGGGTCAGCCTTCAAACCCTCCCAGGTTAGAATGTGTCCATGAAAGCGGACCTCTTTGACCTTGAATTGCAGCTTTTTCATGCCAAGTCTCAATTTTACCTGCCTACAACGATTCATCAGTTCCAGCAGTTTGCCATCATGATCTTACTCTGCTTCCTCATCTGTGTCCCCAGAGCCAACCACAAGGATGTCATCAGCTATTGGTTCAATACCACTGAGTCCAGCCAATAGTTCATGTTGTTTACGTTGATACACCTTTGGTGCAACTGATACTCCAAAAGGCAGTTTGAGCCATCTTTTCCTGCCCCACGGAGTCCAGAAGGTTGTCATGTAACTACTTGCATCATCCAACTTACACTGTAAAAATGCATCCCGGGCATCAACAAGTGTGAACAGACGTGCCTTAGGCAGCTTGTACAAAACATCCTCGAGAGTTGGCATGATGTAGTGAGATCGTCTCAGTGCCATATTTAAGAATTTGGGATCTATGCATATTCATAGCTTATTTGGCTTCCTTACAATCACCATGTTACTTATTAGTCAGTTGGGTCAGTCACTGGTGCCAAGTGTCCATTGGCCTCATACTGGTCAAGCTGTGCCTTAACTGCCTGTTTTAATGCCACCGGCACATTGCGTGGTGCACATTGGACTGGAGGGACACTCACATCAAGGTGGAAATGAACTTCCCCTGGTACAGATTCTACTGGCCCAGTAAACACATCACTAAATTCCTTTATCAGCAGTTGTTTTGTCAAGGGCCCCTTGGATAGATTGTCCATCACATTAAGCTCTGCAGGGACGGAGAAACGTCTCAGCCCTAGACGCTCACAGGATGAGCCAGACAACAGTGGCTTTTGGCTGCTTCCACAATTTCACACTCCAGCTTGTGTGTTAGTCCACGTATGGCACATTCTGTCTTGAAGAGCCCTAGAGATTTCATCATCGCACCGGAGTGTAACTTTAATCTGGTGTCACTTGGCAGTAGACGTGCTTCTGGTGCTGACACCATTTTGTCTCTTAAGCACATTACATCCCACGTTGTTCCTGAATGGAGGTGACAGGATTGGGGCTTATTATTTACATGTAAAGTGACAAACCATTTCTTTCCTCTGGATTGCACAGCGCCCATCAATTCACTGCTGTATATAACTTCAGTGGTGTGTGTGTGGGGGGAGGTAGGTGATCTGTGTGGGGGGAAGTAGGTGATCTGTGTGGGGGGAGGTAGGTGATCTGTGTTGGGGGAGGTAGGTGATCTGTGTGTGGGGGAGGTAGGTGATCTGTGTGGGGGGAGGTAGGTGATCTCTGTGGGGGGAGGTAGGTGATCTGTGTAGGGGGAGGTAGGTGATCTGTGTGGGGGGAGGTAGGTGATCTGTGTGGGGGGAGGTAGGTGATCTGTGTGTGGGGGGAGGTAGGTGATCTGTGTGGGGGAGGTAGGTGATCTGTGTGGGGGAGGTAGGTGATCTGTGTGGGGGGGAGGTAGGTGATCTGTGTGGGGGGAGGTAGGTGATCTGTGTGTGGGGGGAGGTAGGTGATCTGTGTGGGGGAGGTAGGTGATCTGTGTGGGGGGAGGTAGGTGATCTGTGTGGGGGGGAGGTAGGTGATCTGTGGGGGGAGGTAGGCAATTCACTGCTGTCTATAACTTCAGTGGTGTGTGTCTCTTCCTCATATGCGGATGTGTTCTCCACGTTGTGTCATTTGCCTATTGATGGCCGTCGTTTACTTGACAAACAAACGTTAGTAAAATGGTTTGTTCTTCCACAAGACTTCCAAGACTCCCCATAAGCTGGACACGGCTCTTTAATTCTTTCATGCACAGTCCCACAGTATTTGCAAGCTGTAGGGTTGGCAGTATTTGTGCTCATCAGGGGGCGTTGCTGCACTTTGTTCCTGTTGCCATGCTGCATTGCAATGTTTATGCTGTCGGTCTGCTGTCTGTCCTGTTCCATAACTTTCAGACGTCTGTCAGTGAGCTCTGCTGTACGGCACGTCTCAATGGCTGTGTGTAGAGTGAAGTCATGTTCTCTTAGGAGGCGCCTGCGTGTGCTCTCTCGCTAGCTATACCAACAACAATTGTGTCCCTTATCAATTGGTCTCTGAGTGCCATATTCACAAGTTGCTGCCTTTTCTCTCCAGTGTGTAACAAAGTGATCCAAAGATTGTCCCTCTTCTTGTTTGCAGCATCCAAACACATCCCTTTCATAAATGACATTTGTAGCAGGTATGAGATCATCTTCCAGTACATTTACAATGGCTGTAACATTGTGTTGCTGATCTGCTGTGAGGGTCACATTGTGTTTATACACATGCCTGCATTCACTGCCCATGACTCTTCTCAGAGTTGCTGCCGGCACTCCTGCACATTTCTCATTCCAGCCTGTAGCCAGACAATAATCTTCACATTCAGCTCTGAAAGATTCCCAATTGCTGCTCCAATCCCCAGTCATTGTCATCCCCTCTGGGGGAGGTATGCCATTCATGGCAGCCATATTGTCAGGAAGCCTCTGAGCTATCAAATCTCAGACAATCCTCAGTCTCAGGCTGTAGTTCACAAACCTGTGTTTCCCAAAGCTGCTGCGCTCCAAACAAGAGGCTCAGTCCTGATTCCAGTCACTTCTGACACCATGTTTCATGTACAGGAATGAAGACAACACAAGCTGCTGGTGTGAGGAATCATGTTGTACAACAGAACTGCATCCAGGTCAGCATAGAACAGGAAGCAGGAAGTAGAAGGCCATGCAATATTCCCGGATACAAGTCGGGTCACAGGATTTGTACAATGACTCTATAACAGTTTCCATCTTGTTGTATCATGAATGTAGTATGGAAGATGAGTCCTATGTACTAGGAATGGTCATTGGAAGGACAGAATAGGAGCCACATGATTGGCTGGCCAACCCCGTGACAGTATAGACTAGTGGGTGACATTGATTGAGATCTGCCCGCTGTGTGTATACAATCACCCGGCTAATGTCTAATATCAGGGGACAAAATGTGCCAGCATTCATATCAGACTAAGGAAAAATGGCCACCGGAGGAGGGACAGGCGGGCTACAACAAAATGGAGGAGGGAGATCTAATCCACTGTAATGTAAAAACGCTATATTAGACCAAGGGAAAATGGCTGCCAAATAAGGGACAGACAGGCTACAACATAATGGCGCCCGATTAGTCTATTAAGGATTATAATGGTATATATAGGCAGCTGTACGTCCGATGGCCAACTCCTGAGGAAGTCACGTGATGTGATGTAACCTGTAGAGTGGGACAATGACGTCAAGCTGCTAAATAGGAAGTTTACGAGCCGCCATCATCTTTGCTTTTCAGGTTATTTTCCCTGTTGTTTTATGCTATTCAGCTTTTGTTGGACCAGCACCATCTAGTGTCTGCTCTCCATACTGCAGCCTCTGTATAAATCTTTAGGAAGTCACTTCCTGCCTGTCACTTCCTGTCTGTGTCACTTCCTGTCAATGTCACTTTTTGTCTGTTTCACTTCCTGTCCCGGGAACACTTTCCTCCTGTCAGCCATTTTAGATTGGCTTCTGGAAGACTCTGGAGGGTCCTGTGATTGTCGGCCTCCATCCTGAACACAGGGCCACCATAGGGCCAACACGGGATCTTCTCCATGTCAGAGCACACGGGTAAGTCAGGTGGATCTCCTATTCCTGGTCCCGGCTCCTGTCCCTGCTATAGACGGACCAATCATCTGTGAGGAACCTTCCTCCTCGTCATCGATGATCTGGGTGTATTATTATTATTTATTCCAGGTACTTATATAGCGCCGTCAGTTTACATCTATATTGTACATTCCCATCAGTCCCCGCCCCCGAGGAGCGTACAGTCTAAGGGCCCTAACTCACATTACATACTAGGGACAACATAGGAGACAATTCACCTCCCAGCATGTCTTTGTAGTGTGGGAGGAAACCAGAGTACCCGGAGGAAACCCACGCAGGCACAGGGAGAACATGCACACTCCAGGCAGGTGCTGCTATGGTTGGGATTTGAACCAACATCCTGAGTACTGCCAGGCAGAAGTGCTAACCACTCAGCCACTGTGCTGCCCCGTGTTGTATATATCTCAGCATCTACTTCTCAGTGTTGGTTTCCTCCTCATTGCCGGCCATTAAATGGGCCTCAGAATGGCTCCGGTATTCCCTCCTAGGAAGGACATTCAGGCCGATCTCCCACCATGTTCCTCTGATGTGTCCGAGACAGAATAACAGGAGAGACACCAGGAGAACCCGCTGGGACCTGACACTCCGAGAACCAGAGTTATGGTGGAGTATAGACCCTTCCTGAGATACTCCTCCCTGGGAACGGTCATACCTCCGTACTCCTCTCCTGTACATACCCATCACTGTCATACCTCCGTACTCCTCTCCTGTACATACCGATCACTGTCATACCTCCGTACTCCTCTCCTGTACATACCCATCACTGTCATACCTCCGTACTCCTCTCCTGTACATACCGATCACTGTCATACCTCCGTACTCCTCTCCTGTACATACCCATCACTGTCATACCTCCGTACTCCTCTCCTGTACATACCCATCACTGTCATACCTCTGTACTCCTCTCCTGTACATACCCATCACTGTCATACCTCCATACTCCTCTCCTGTACATACCCATCACTGTCATACCTCCGTACTCCTCTCCTGTACCTACCCATCACTGTCATACCTCCGTACTCCTCTCCTGTACATACCCATCACTGTCATACCTCCGTACTCCTCTCCTGTACGTACCCATCACTGTCATACCTCCGTACTCCTCTCCTGTACGTACCCATCACTGTCATACCTCCGTACTCCTCTCCTGTACGTACCCATCACTGTCATACCTCCGTACTCCTCTCCTGTACATACCCATCACTGTCATACCTCCTTACTCCTCTCCTGTACGTACCGATCACTGTCATACCTCCGTACTCCTCTCCTGTACGTACCCATCACTGTCATACCTCCGTACTCCTCTCCTGTACATACCCATCACTGTCATACCTCCGTACTCCTCTCCTGTACGTACCCATCACTGTCATACCTCCGTACTCCTCTCCTGTACATACCCATCACTGTCATACCTCCGTACTCCTCTCCTGTACATACCCATCACTGTCATACCTCCGTACTCCTCTCCTATACATACCCATCACTGTCATACCTCCGTACTCCTCTCCTGTACGTACCCATCACTGTCATACCTCCGTACTCCTCTCCTGTACGTACCCATCACTGTCATACCTCCGTACTCCTCTCCTGTACGTACCCATCACTGTCATACCTCCGTACTCCTCTCCTGTACGTACCCATCACTGTCATACCTCCGTACTCCTCTCCTGTACGTACCCATCACTGTCATACCTCCGTACTCCTCTCCTGTACGTACCCATCACTGTCATACCTCCGTACTCCTCTCCTGTACGTACCCATCACTGTCATACCTCCGTACTCCTCTCCTGTACATACCCATCACTGTCATACCTCCCACACTCCTCTCCTGTACATACCCATCACTGTCATACCTCTGTACTCCTGTACATACCGATCACTGTCATACCTCCGTACTCCTCTCCTGTACATACCGATCACTGTCATACCTCCGTACTCCTGTACATACCGATCACTGTCATACCTCCGTACTCCTCTCCTGTACATACCGATCACTGTCATACCTCCGTACTCCTCTCCTGTACATACCAATCACTGTCATACCTCCGTACTCCTCTCCTGTACATACCCATCACTGTCATACCTCTGTACTCCTCTCATGTACTTACCGATCACTGTCATACCTCCACACTCCTCTCCTGTACATACCCATCACTGTCATACCTCCACACTCCTCTCCTATACGTACCGATCACTGTCATACCTCCGTACTCCTCTCCTGTACGTACCGATCACTGTCATACCTCCGTACTCCTCTCCTGTACATACCCATCACTGTCATACCTCCGTACTCCTCTCCTGTACATACCCATCACTGTCATACCTCTGTACTCCTCTCCTGTACATACCCATCACTGTCATACCTCCATACTCCTCTCCTGTACATACCCATCACTGTCATACCTCCGTACTCCTCTCCTGTACCTACCCATCACTGTCATACCTCCGTACTCCTCTCCTGTACATACCCATCACTGTCATACCTCCGTACTCCTCTCCTGTACGTACCCATCACTGTCATACCTCCGTACTCCTCTCCTGTACGTACCCATCACTGTCATACCTCCGTACTCCTCTCCTGTACGTACCCATCACTGTCATACCTCCGTACTCCTCTCCTGTACATACCCATCACTGTCATACCTCCTTACTCCTCTCCTGTACGTACCGATCACTGTCATACCTCCGTACTCCTCTCCTGTACGTACCCATCACTGTCATACCTCCGTACTCCTCTCCTGTACATACCCATCACTGTCATACCTCCGTACTCCTCTCCTGTACGTACCCATCACTGTCATACCTCCGTACTCCTCTCCTGTACATACCCATCACTGTCATACCTCCGTACTCCTCTCCTGTACATACCCATCACTGTCATACCTCCGTACTCCTCTCCTATACATACCCATCACTGTCATACCTCCGTACTCCTCTCCTATACATACCCATCACTGTCATACCTCCGTACTCCTCTCCTGTACGTACCCATCACTGTCATACCTCCGTACTCCTCTCCTGTACATACCCATCACTGTCATACCTCCCACACTCCTCTCCTGTACATACCCATCACTGTCATACCTCTGTACTCCTGTACATACCGATCACTGTCATACCTCCGTACTCCTCTCCTGTACATACCGATCACTGTCATACCTCCGTACTCCTGTACATACCGATCACTGTCATACCTCCGTACTCCTCTCCTGTACATACCGATCACTGTCATACCTCCGTACTCCTCTCCTGTACATACCAATCACTGTCATACCTCCGTACTCCTCTCCTGTACATACCCATCACTGTCATACCTCTGTACTCCTCTCCTGTACTTACCGATCACTGTCATACCTCCACACTCCTCTCCTGTACATACCCATCACTGTCATACCTCCACACTCCTCTCCTATACGTACCGATCACTGTCATACCTCCGTACTCCTCTCCTGTACGTACCGATCACTGTCATACCTCCGTACTCCTCTCCTGTACATACCCATCACTGTCATACCTCCGTACTCCTCTCCTGTACATACCCATCACTGTCATACCTCTGTACTCCTCTCCTGTACATACCCATCACTGTCATACCTCCATACTCCTCTCCTGTACATACCCATCACTGTCATACCTCCGTACTCCTCTCCTGTACCTACCCATCACTGTCATACCTCCGTACTCCTCTCCTGTACATACCCATCACTGTCATACCTCCGTACTCCTCTCCTGTACGTACCCATCACTGTCATACCTCCGTACTCCTCTCCTGTACGTACCCATCACTGTCATACCTCCGTACTCCTCTCCTGTACGTACCCATCACTGTCATACCTCCGTACTCCTCTCCTGTACATACCCATCACTGTCATACCTCCTTACTCCTCTCCTGTACGTACCGATCACTGTCATACCTCCGTACTCCTCTCCTGTACGTACCCATCACTGTCATACCTCCGTACTCCTCTCCTGTACATACCCATCACTGTCATACCTCCGTACTCCTCTCCTGTACGTACCCATCACTGTCATACCTCCGTACTCCTCTCCTGTACATACCCATCACTGTCATACCTCCGTACTCCTCTCCTGTACATACCCATCACTGTCATACCTCCGTACTCCTCTCCTATACATACCCATCACTGTCATACCTCCGTACTCCTCTCCTGTACGTACCCATCACTGTCATACCTCCGTACTCCTCTCCTGTACGTACCCATCACTGTCATACCTCCGTACTCCTCTCCTGTACGTACCCATCACTGTCATACCTCCGTACTCCTCTCCTGTACGTACCCATCACTGTCATACCTCCGTACTCCTCTCCTGTACATACCCATCACTGTCATACCTCCCACACTCCTCTCCTGTACATACCCATCACTGTCATACCTCTGTACTCCTGTACATACCGATCACTGTCATACCTCCGTACTCCTCTCCTGTACATACCGATCACTGTCATACCTCTGTACTCCTGTACATACCGATCACTGTCATACCTCCGTACTCCTCTCCTGTACATACCGATCACTGTCATACCTCCGTACTCCTCTCCTGTACATACCGATCACTGTCATACCTCCGTACTCCTCTCCTGTACATACCGATCACTGTCATACCTCCGTACTCCCCTCCTGTACATACCAATCACTGTCATACCTCCGTACTCCTCTCCTGTACATACCCATCACTGTCATACCTCCGTACTCCTCTCCTGTACTTACCGATCACTGTCATACCTCCACACTCCTCTCCTGTACATACCCATCACTGTCATACCTCCACACTCCTCTCCTATACGTACCGATCACTGTCATACCTCCGTACTCCTCTCCTGTACATACCCATCACTGTCATACCTCCGTACTCCTCTCCTGTACATACCCATCACTGTCATACCCCCCACACTCCTCTCCTGTACATACCCATCACTGTCATACCCCGCACACTCCTCTCCTGTACATACTACCCACCATCGTATCATCTGCAACTCCTCTCTTACATTTGCTACCTGCAGTTATGCTCTTCTTCTTAAATTGGGGAATAACTCGATGACTTACATACTTTTCAGACCTTGTGAAATATTCTTGGCTGTTTTGAAAATAATACACTTTAATTTGTATTTCATGATAAATCCTGCCTCATCTCTGCCTCTCTACCTGCTGCCTAACAATGAGGTGTGCATGCAGCCACTGATCTATTTCTGGCTTTTGTCTCTCAGACACTCTAATGTTCATTTCTCCAAACGTCCTCCAGGACAGCCTTCCTGAGACAGAGCTCCTCCCTCTGGGACAGGAAACACGTAAGCACAGTACTATAAATGATGGACCACCAGGACTCCCTCTTGAGTTTTTAGTGTTTCCTCTGCTAGGATGGGTGCAGTCATCAAGGAACTGATTTTGTTGAAGTCCTTGGCCCTAGAGGTTGCTGGTGGCTCCTGGTCTGTCTTACTTCCTCCTGCCCAACGTGATCCCTTCAGGGGGAGTGGGGCTGCGCTCCTGATATCTTTCCATGCCTCAGTGGATGATGACCATCGGGGATGTCCTGGGGGGTCCAGGACCTTTGATGCCTGTCGTTCTCCTTCCCGTGCGGGGGGTGGGGCTCCAGCATCCAATGCACAGTTGGGCCCTGACTGCCAACTCGGGCGTGCGCTTAGCCGCAACTTCTTGGTGCTGTCCAGGAACTGGAAGTTCTGGCTGCAGTGACGTCATCGATGGGCGCTGAAGACTCGTGGTCCCAGTCTCCATAGCGACACTAACATCTGGTTAGGCAGCCAGTCTGGTGTACATACCCAGCAGAGCCTGTGGCTCTGCACCAGGAGGGATGGATGGAAAGCGCTGGCACTTCTCAGGCATACCCTGCTCCTTCAAGCACTGGCTCCTCTAAGGTAAGCTTGGGGACTCTGATCCCTCTTGCTGACCCTGGTGGGCACACTTCCTTTTCTTGCTCCCCCAGCACAGCGTTTTTTGTATGAGGGGCCCTGGGCTGATTATTTTCTGTATTGTGTTTTTTTTCTTGCTTATTGTCGGTTAAAGTCCAGGACAAGGTGCAGAGTCAGACCACGAAGAAGAAGTTTGCAGTTTGTGCAGCTAAATTGGGTTCAGCTTGGGAAAATCCTTTATGCTGCAATTGTGTGGCTAGCCTAATTAAGGATAAGTCATTTACAGCGTGCCATAAAGTGCTCACCTCCATTAAGGATGACATGTTGTCTACATTTCACTCCTTTAGATCCCTATTGAAAAAATGCAGCCGCCACTGGATCCTTGGACCCAATCTGCGGGTTCGGAGGTAGCAGATGCATTAAGAGGGGGGGAGGACCCGTAGGAGGATCCTAGGACCCGTGTAGATTCAGGCTCATAAGAGGAGGACGGTGAAGTTTGCTCCTCCAGAGGTTTCAGGAACAAATTGCCCCTGGAAGATGTGGACGACCTCCTTAAAGTTATCTACAAAACCTTAGAGATCGAGGAGGAGGATGTTTGCCTATCTAAGCATGACCTCATGTATCAAGGTTTGTATGCTAGAAAGACTAGTGTCTTTCCAGTCCATAGTTCCCTGGTTGATACCATTAAGCAGGAATGGGAAAGCCCTGAGAGGAAACCCTTTTTCTCAAGTAACCTTAAAAGGAGGTTTCCATTTGAGGATAACAGGTCCCAGCAATGGAACAAGGTTCAGAAATTAGACACCCCCTTATCTAAAGTCTCTAAAAGGACAGACTTAGCATTTGAAGATATGGGGGCTCTGAAAGACCCTATGGATAAGAGGGATGAAGTATTAATCCACAGGGCCTAGGATTCCACTTCCATCAGCTTTAGGCCAGCTTTATCGGCTACCTGTGTCACCAGAAATCTGGAATGCTGGCTTACCCAGTTAGTTGCATCTCTCGGCAGGAACCTTCAGGCAGCAAATCCTGAAATAATTTCCTTTGCTGTTTAAAGCAGTTGGTTTCCTTGTGGATGCCTCGGCCAAATCAGTTAAACTAGCGGCTTGAACCTCTGCCCTAGTGAATTCAGCTAAAAGGGCATTTTGGTTAAAAACCTGGGCAGGGAACTCAGCATTCAAACTGCACCTTTGTGCCTTACCCTTTATTGGCGATAATCTTTTTGGTCCAGGTCTAGAGGAGCCTCTGAAATGTACAGCCCATAAGAAGAGGACATTCCCAGAGAGTAGGAAAAGGTTTTACTCTAGTAGGGTTTTTTGGCGAAAAACACAGGCCCAGCAGGCTAAGGAAGTTCAGCCTAAGAAACATTGGACAGGGCACAGGAATCGGGGAAGAGGAGGAATCTTATTCAATCCTCCTCAAGGCCCACCAAGTCTCATCTCAATGAATTGAACGTCCCAATGGAAAGAAGACTGGGGACCTTTCTCCCTCAGTAGGCTTCAATCTTCTCTAAACTGTACATCCTGGACTTGATCAAGAAGGGGTACAGGTTGGAGTTCAACTTAAGTCCCCCCGCCAGGTATCTGGTAACCCACCTTCCCAAGGATCGGGAAAGGGTGCAGGCCCTGCGTGTCCTAATTGGGGACCTGGTAGATCAGCAGATACTTACCACAGTTCCCCGGGACGAGCAGGGCACGGGGTGTTATTCCCATGTGTTTGTAGTAAAAAAACTCTCGGGCACGTGACCCTGAGAGCAGATTTATCATTATTAAAGGCACCCCCTCGGGTCGTGAACTCACGATCGCTAATGTGTATGCACCAAATTCTGCACAAGCATCCTTCTTTTCCCGTTTATTTCAAAATTCTTGATAGGTTTCTATCCCCTCGTTTATTGGTGGGAGGTGATTTTATTTGGTAGCTAACCCTCTTTTAGACCAAAGCTCGTCCTCACCATCCTCCCAAGCCTTCCCAAAATCCCTTACCAAAAAATTAGACACACTTCAACTGGTAGACTCCTGGAGGGCACATAATGTAGGAGCTAGAGATTATTCATTTTACTCCCACCCACATGACTCTTATGCTAGACTAGATTATATCTATTGCTCCCCCATTCTGCTGGCTAACTCTAGGAAAGCTTGCATTCATTTAAGCCCCTGGTCAGATCATAATATTATCGCGCTGTCTATCACTTTTATAGGTCTAGCCCCTACTCCCTACTCCTGGAGACTTAACGACTCCATGCTTACGGATACTAACACCCGCCATGAAGTAGTTACTTCCATTCAAGAATACTTTCAGTCAAACACAACTCCCGATATCTCCCCGGCCATCTTGTGGGTAGCCCATAAGGCGGTCCTGCGAGGTCACCTTATTTCTATGGATTCTTCTAGAAATAGAGAGCGATGGAAACAAATTCAGAAACTTACCCGAGAATTAGAATCACATTATAGGGCTCATGATGGCAATCCATCTCTCCGTAACAAACCATGATATCGCAAAAGCGTCTAGAACTGAATACTTTACTATCCCAGAAAACTGAAAAAGCTCTACGCTGGTCGAAGGCCTCCTCTTTATTACATAGTAATTCAGGGTCTACTATGTTCGCACAGAAATTAAACCATTCAATACGACCCCCACATATCTACAAGTTACGTACTAAATCCGGCAGTATCTCCTCTCTTCCTCGTGAAGTCCTGAGTATTTTTGAAAAATTTTATTCCACCCTGTTAGCTCCCCCGCAACCAACTTCTGCTTCCTCAAATGGCTCATGGCTTGATTCTATACCCCTCCCTGTTCTCTCACCCTCTCAGATATCCTCTCCCAATGCCCCATGCACTTTGAACGAAATATCCTGTGTGATTAGTGCACTAAAAACTTCCACAGCACCGGCCCTGATGGGTTCACGGCCAGTTATTATAAACATTTTGCTCCTACATTGGCTCCCTCTTTGATGTCATTATTCAATGATGATTTGCAGGGCGGTAGGTTTCCTGAGGAGATACTCTTGGCTAACCTGTCTCTATTACCTAAACCCCTGAAAGACCATCATTTACCTCAAAACTATAGACCAATCTCAGTGATGAACAATGATCTGAAAATATTTAGCCGCATTCTGGCAGATAGGTTGGCCCTATTATCTCCTCTTTGGTCTCACCGGACCAATTGGGATTTATCCCAGGCAGACTTATCACGGACAATATTCCTCTCACATTAAATGTTATTCAGGACGCCAATTTGCATTCTAAAGAGGTTTTGTTGCTGAGCCGGGACATTAACAAGGCCTTTGATAGTGTCCTCTGGCCATACTTGTTTTCATTACTGCAGAAGATGGGCTTTAGTGATGAATTTCTGTCTGGTGTACATGCTTTGTATGACTCCCCCCAAAACAAGAATAAGACTTCCAGGCTGCAATTCTGTATTTTGTACACTAGGCGGAGGTACCCGTCAGGGTTGTCCTCTTTCGCCCTTATTATTGGCGCTTGTTTTGGAACCCTTGGCAATTGCAATAATCACACTCAGACATTTCTGGTTCCCCATTATTGGTTCACATTTCACAATTTGTATGTATGCAGATGATGTTATGCTTTTCCTTACTAAACTGTTGGTGTCATTGCCTGACTTCTGCTCATTATTGAATGACTTTGTAACAGTATCAGGTCTTACTGTAAATTTTACTGAATCAGTAGTTCTGCCTATTAATGTTCCTGATTCCCTGGGTGCATCTCTCCGCAATTCTTTTCCATTTCGTTGGGCCACAGATCAGATTTCATACCTAGGTATAAACCTCACCCCCAGATACTCAAAATTATTTGCTTCTAATTGGCCACCATGTGTGTCACGCCTCTCACCTCTATTGAAGATCTGGCATGGATCCCCTATCTCATTCTTGGGCAGAGTCACGGCAGTAACAATGAATGTCTTCCCTAAATTACTTTATTTAGATCACTCCCAATCCCTGTCTCAAAAACGTTCTTAGATCACTTTCAATGGATTATTAATCATTTTATTTGGTGTAATAACGCCCTCGTTTTACTTCATCGGTCCTCTACCGGTCACAATGGGCGGGAGGCCTAGGTCTCCCCAATTTCTGGCTTTACTACCTGTCAGCCCGTTTCGCACAGCTATCACAATGGGCGACTATTACTTCCCAGGTCCCATGGATCAGATTTGAATCTCAGTCTATACATCCATTCTATTTACCAGGTGTATTATGGTCCAAAATTCCCCCCCCCCCCCCCCCTCGCTATTGCTCTATAATTCCATTGTTGCCCAATCATTGATGTTTTCATCCCGTTATAAACTTAAATTGAATCTTGTCTCCTCTGTCTCACCAGGTTCATCATTTTTTGGTGATTCAAATTTTATTACAGCATTCTCATCTTCACAGGTATTCCGTTGGTGGTATGATAGGTCCTTTATTAGGTTATCTGACTTTCAGAGAGGAGGATCTTGTATCACTTTTGAGATGCTACGCATACTTTTTGATATTCCGCTTCGTGAATATTATCATTATCGACAGATTAGACATTTTTTTAATTCACATTTTGGTCTTACACCTTCATCTCCGATTTCATTTTTTGAACGTATTAGCCGTGACTCTCCTAGGGGCAGGGGTCTTATTTCAGATTTGTATCGCCAATTTTTGGTTACTTTCTTTCCCTCACCCCCTCTTTATAGACAGAAATGGGAGGCTGATAGTGATGTCACTTTTTCTGATGAGGATTGGGATTCCATGGTGGATAATGTGTGTAAGAGCTCTAGATCTTTCTGTCCGTGAGACGGCCCTCAAAGTAATAACCAGATGGTATCATACCCCATCTAGACTACACGCCATGTATCCAGGGACGTCCCACCTTTGTTTCCGGGGCTGTGGCCTTGCTGGTACTCTAGTGCATATATTTTGGGCCTGCCCAAGCCTCTCATTGGTGTGGCACAAAATTTCTGAAGTTGCCTCTGCAGTGGCAGGTGCTCCGGTGCATCTGTCTATGCAGTCCTGCCTACTGGGAGCCCCTATCTCGGGAGTTCAGACTGAGGTTATGAGGCTAATCCATAGCATTTGTATATCCACCCTATGGGCTATTGCCCTACATTGGAAATCCCTCACAGTACCATTGACCACAGTTCTGCAGAGTTGATGCGGTGATGCTCATGGAGAGAATTCATTATACTCTATTGGATAAGATGCATTTATTTGACAGAAAAGGGAACTTTGGAGAACTCACAGGCATTTACTAGATCAATAAGGACCATTTATGCTTTGATTGATTGAGTTACTTTGTTGGTCGTTTTATAACTCTGCCTCCCTCTCTACCTATATTGCTCATGTACTTCATTTCTTTTCTCTTTTTTCCCTTTATTCTACATAATTTCACCTTTGAAATGAATACTGCAGTTGTTCCTTGTTTCTCTTGTATATTCTATTTGAAGCTGTAATGCCATTTTGAAGTCTATTTCTTAAAAAATAAAAACGTTTGTAAACAAAAAAATATATATGTAGTATAATTCTACAATTTTTACAACTAACAGCTCAATGCTGTTAGCTAAACCTTCTACCAATAGCTGGACAACAAAATAACAAACGGATCACCCTTTCATCCAGCTGTGGTCTAATGCTGTTTAATGCCCATGATACCCAGCCAAGCATAGCCTCTTTGAACAATGCATACACTTACCAACTGCTTATATCTGCAGGCTGACATCTTATTCCCAATAGTCTATCCTTGGCCTGACTCCTCTATACAACAGATGTTTAATATCCTGTTTTTGGCCTCTGTGGCTTCTGAAGATGTTCACTGCTTCCCCACATTTTCCTTGGTAGCCCAAGTTGGGCCTGCCCAGGCCTTTTTTTTCCCATCCATTTATATCCCAGTGACATAGACAGATGGACAACCTACCTGTTTTCACATCATGACCTTTTGGCCTCCTGACCTGTTTTGTCAGACATTTCTCTCTCTTTACTAACCTTGCTTCCCCCACTCTCCTTTCTTTCTCTTATTCCTGTCCCAGGGGTGATGATGTCACCATGATGCGACACCTACAATCAGCTTTGCATCTGTCCTTTATCATGGCTCCAATAAATATACTTACCCTGAATGTTCGGGGAGTAAAAACGTTAAGGCCTTCAAATCCTTTGCCCATGCCAAAGCACATGTGGTGGGCCTGCAGGAGACTCATTTCACTGCCAGCCATATGCCGAAATATCTCAGCTCTTCCTACCCACAGGTTTATATGGCTTCTGCCGCAACTAAACACACAGGTGTACTCAAAGCTTTCCACTGCTCTACTCCCTTTACACCCAAGGCAGGGATCTGGGACCCAGAGAGCCGTTATATTTTCTAGTGGGTCACCTTCACTCAGAGGTCACTATAGCTTCATACTATGCCCCAATCCCAATCATAACTCCCATTTGCTGCAAGTAATAGATTCCCATAAATTAGGTACACTTTTACTATGTGGCAATTCCAGCCAGCTAGTTTATCCCTTTTTAGACAAATCCCCCATAACCTCTTATCCATCCACATCCTCCTTCCAGCAACAACTCCAACAACACTCTCTCATAGACACATGGCAAGAAGCTAACCCAGCTAGAAGACACTATACATACTACTCATATCCACATAAAACTTTCTCCCACATTGACCATATATTTCTGACTAGAGGTATGTCCCCAGCCCTCCTATCCTGAACCATCATACCTTACCCCTGGACTGGTCACAAAGCTGTCCTCTTCACCCTCTCCTCCTTAGTACCTCAACAAACTAGCACTACATGGAGTCTAAATGGCCCACCCATCCCACAGACTGGACATTGAACTAGCCATCAAAGAATACCTGACACATAACACAACTGATGACATCTCTCTCCTGACCTTTTGGGAAGCCCATAAGTCTGTAATTAGAGGAGCCTGTATCAGCCAAGCCTCACATCTCAAGAAAGGACAGCGAGCAATCCATCAGCGCTTAGAAACCTCATTTCACCAGGCCAACAAAGCCTTCCAATCAGACCCCTCACCTTCTCATAGATTGTCCTGGACAAGACCAGGCTAGAAATAGATGTTTTCTTGACAGAATCAGATGAAAAAGTTCTACGCCAATCCAGGCATAAACATTATATGAACGAAAACAAACCTGACACTTTTCTAGCCCTGGGACTGCAAACCTCAGACCACACACACAGACTTGTCCATTTAAAGATTACAAAAACTTCACACACCAGCCATCCTAATAAAATATTACAGGTCTTCCACAAACATCTAGCAGAATTATACTCTGAGACCGGCTCCTATGATGAATCGCAGGCCACTGGACTTTTCTCAAGCCTATCTCTACCAACACTCTCAGTTTCTCAATGTTCTTCCCTGGAAACACCTATTACAGAACTTGAGGTCCTGAACTCCATCAAGTCCCTAAAGTCTAATAAGCGGCCTGGCCCAGACAGCTTACAGCCCTATATTCCAAATATTTACTAACCTCCTTCCACCTTTATTGGTTAATGCATTTAATGCCTTACTCAAAGGTTATTCTTTCTGCTCAGACTCCCTAACAGCAGTCATTTCTATGCTACCTGAACCCCAATCAGATCACACCACATGGCTTCATTACACACCAATCTCCCTTCTTAACTTGGATGTTAAAATCCTATAAAAATCCTATCTGCATGGCTGAACTCCATCATAGGCACCTTGATACACAAGGATCAGATGGGTTTTAACCCCCCTCTGCCAAGCCGAGACCACAGAGTGGTTTTGCTAGAACATGCAGCTTGCATACGCCGCATACCCGGCTGTTTCCTTTCCTTAGACATAAAAAAAGCCTTTGACTCCAATGGATATCACCCCTTTACACCTCCCCAAGGGCTTACTTGAGATATGTGGGTTGCAAGTCAGAATTTTTTTCCATACAAAGGGGAATGAGGCAAGGCTGCCCCTCCCCCTCCCTCCTTTTCTAGCGAATGAACCTTAAGCACAGCTGATAAGAACTAACACAAATATTAAAGGATTAGAACTTGGCGGTCATCATCATAAGTTATGCTTTTTCTCTGATGACAATCTCCTCTTCATGTCTTCTCCTTTGATCTCAGCACCCAACCTTCTCCAATGCCTGGACCAATTTGCAGTGATTTTGGACCTGGTTGTGAATCCCAAAAAGTCTACAGCTCTTAATATCTCTCTACCCTCCTTAACTGTGTCACAACTACAACGTCCTCCACCCTTCTCTTGGTCCAGTCAATATATTCCTGATTTAGGACCCAAGCTGATGGCAGACCTCAATATTCTATATTCTGCTAACTACCCTCCTATGTTAACACACCTTACCAATCTTATGACATCCTGGTCCAAACGAGCCCTCTCATGGATGGGTTGTATCATGATTGTAAAAAATGACAATTCTGCACAAAATATTATACCTTTATTGGGTCCTACCCATATATATACCTTTTTGTTTCCTCTGCATATTAGTGTCGCGGCACCACTTATGTATGGGGCACCATTAAACTGCATCTACCCAGGTCCATCCGTACCTCACCGAAACTTAGAGTGGTCTGGGGCTTCTGAACTTTGCAAAATATTTCCAAGCTGCACATCTTGCTCAACTCCCCAAATATTACGCAGTAAAAGTGACCCCTCCCCCCCAATGGGTCGCTATGGAGTCAGTAGATTGTGACCCCTTATCAGTTGCCAATTTACTATGGCTACACTCCAGAGACCATCGCTTACTGCAAAACTTAATTACTCAACACTACCTGTCACAACTGCCCTCCCCCCCCCCCCGCCCCTTCTCTGTCCCTGCTCTCTCTCTGCCATCTCTCATCCATGCCCCTCCCCCCTCCTGCAAATATGAAAGGAATTCCTAAGGCAAGCTTGAGCCACCCTAGCTCTGCCCCCCCCCCGGTTGCCTAGGTGACTAGGGGGGTCCAACCAGTTTTAAGAAGCTGATGCAGAG
This sequence comes from Staurois parvus, assembly GCF_062004578.1. Taxonomy (NCBI): domain Eukaryota; kingdom Metazoa; phylum Chordata; class Amphibia; order Anura; family Ranidae; genus Staurois; species Staurois parvus. The sequence continues at coordinate 130,820 of NW_028317832.1, forward strand.
CTCCCGAGGTATTCATCGCTGGGTAGCTGACGGAAGGAGCCCAAGAGCTGTGGCCGGGACCTTTTGTGGCCAGGCTTGGCAGAGACCCAAGGCTGCCTAGGACCCCCCTTCTCCCAGAGCTGGGGAAGACTTTACTTGCTACAGAGACTCTTCCTTGGCTCTCTGTCTGGACTTTAAGTGTGTTGGTCCTTCCGTGTCATCCTGGACTGGCGTATTCACCCTCCCTACGAACTCCCCTATTCGGTGACTGCCGTCTGTTTGTCTCAATAAAGCTTTGTGCGTTTGCCATCTACTCTGTGTGTTCTGTCCTGCCTACGCTCCGTCACACTACCCATCTATCTGGGACAGTCTAAAGTTCTGATACACCTTACAGTCACCCCATAACCCACTCATGGCATACCTCCTCATTCCTGGCTTTTATCCGGCATGGACGCCTCCATCTTCTTTTCATGATTGTCCTAGAGCTAGTCTAGTTCAAACTTACAATTTCACAGCACCAGACTCCTTTATACCCTTCCAAACCCTATGTGACTCCCACAAAATATCTAGACCTGAACTTTTTAGATATCTTCAGATCAATCACTTTTGTTCCTCCCACTTACACACCAACCCCCTCCCTCCCAGACATGACCAGGTTTGAACACTGTAACGGGGTTCGCTCGGCAGTGGGTGTGTGTGACCCCCTGGATGGGTGCACAACACAAAACACAGGCACAGCACAACAGTGGAGGTGAAAAAAACAAAAAGGTGCAGTTTATTTACAATATTTACAGAAAAACGTAAAAAAAAATAAGAAACATCAAATCCTGGCCAACTTGGATACTTACTGTACAACATAGCTTCCCTAGCTACCCACCAGGTATAGCCTGATGCTATACCTAGCCCCTGTTAGTTGGAGGCTTAGCCACACAGGCTTTTGTCTCACTGCACACAGATAGGATGTTGCTCCCCAGTCAGTTCAGGCACAGATCTGGTTCCAGGTTGGAGCAACTCCCTAAGCAGGCTGGGAAGTTTTATAAAGGCCTTAATGAGCGCACTATCTTCAGCTGGGCTCATTACCTCAGTGCTGAAGGACTCAGCACTTCCCCCCTAGTGGAACAAATCCCCATATAGTCTAAACCTTGGACAGATGTATCGTCCATCCAGGACGCAACCAGGTGATTTCACCTGCCTACTGTCACATACCCCCCCTCTTGTTTCAACCTTGGGGTTGTAACACCAGTAGCCAGGCAGGCATGAACCCGGGATAAAGCATCCACATTTCCCACCTATTCACCCTTCTATTTGTCTCTTTATTTTGAGCCATCCATTTCAAGGGAGCGTGATCCGTGACTAGGTCAAAATGTCTGCCTAGCAGATAGTACCGCAGGGAATCTAGAGCCCACTTTACTGATAAGCACTTCTTCTCAATTGTGGTGTAATTTTCCTTGTGAGACTTAAGCTTTCTGCTCAGGTAGATTACCGGGTGCTCCTCCCCCTTCCAATCCTGGGACAACACTGCTCCTAAGCCAACATCAGATGCCCGTACCTGCTTCTTGTTGTTTGGGCGTGGCCAACTCTATCGCTTCAACTTTGTTGATCTGGGGTTTTATTACTCCTCTCCCAATGGTGTACCTGGCCTCTGCCTGTCCAATCATACACTTCTTTGGGTTGGCCGTAAACCCAGCTTTCCGTATTGAGTCTAGTACAGCCTGAACTTTTGGCAAATGTGAGGCCCAATCTGCGCTATGGACAATCACATCGTCCAGGTAAGCTGCAGCATACTTCTGATGGGGGCGAATAATTTGATCCATTTTGCGCTGAAAGGTAGCCGGTGCATTCTGTAACCCGAACGGCATTCTTCTATACTGGAATGACCCTTCTGGGGTTACAAATGCAGTCTTCTCCTTTGCTGACTCAGCTAGGGGTATCTGCCAATATCCTTTGGTCAAATCGAGCGTCGTCATGTACCGGGCTGCTCCCAGACGGTCGATTAATTCATCTATCCTCGGCATGGGGTAGGTGTCAAACTTTGTAACTTTATTTAACTGTCGGAAGTCATTACAAAATCACCAGCTCCCATCCGGTTTGGGCACCAACACTATGGGGCTGAACCAGCCACTCTGGGACTCCTATCGCAACCAGTGAAGGAGAAAAATTACCTGTTTGGAAAATATTTTAATAGAAACAAAGAAACTTTTTTTTCAAATTTTTTGCTTTTTTTTTTATTTATAGCGCAAAAATAAAACAGCCAGCGGGGAGTAAATACCACCAAAAGAAAGCTCGATTTGTGTAAAAAAAAAATGATAAAAATTTCAAATGAGTACAATGTTGCATGACCGCGCAATTGTCATTTAAAGTGCGACAATGCTGAAAATTGGCCTAGTAAAGAAGGGGGTATAAGTGCCTGATAGGCAAGTGGTTAAGGACCCCACTGGCACCTATCAGTGCCGCCTCATCAGTGCTGCCTATCAGTGCTGCCTATCAGTGCACATCAGTGAAGGAGAAAAATTACCTGTTTGCAAAATGTTATAATAGAAACAAAGAAACTTTTTTTTTTTTTTAATTTTTTGCTCTTTTTTTGTTTATAGCACAAAAAATAAAACACCCAGCGGGGAGTAAAGACCACCAAAAGAAATCTCTATTTGTGTAAAAAAAATGATAAAAATGAGTACAATGTTGCATGACCGCGCAATTGTCATTTAAAGTGTGGCAACGTTGAAAGCTGAAAATTGGCCTGGTAAGGAAGGGGGTATACAGTGGGGATGGAAAGTTTGGGCACCCCAGCTAACAATGTGTATTAATGTGCATGAAGAAGCCAAGGAAAGATGGAAAAATCTCCAAAAGGCATCAAATTACAGATTAGACATTCTTATAATATGTCAACAAAAGTTAGATTTTATTTCCATCATTTACACTTTCAAAATAACAGAAAACAAAAAAATGGCGTCTGCAAAAGTTTGGGCACCCTGCAGAGTTAATATCTTGTACTGCCCCCTTTGCCAAGTATCACAGCTTGTAAATGCTTTTTGTAGCCAGCCAAGAGTCTTTCAATTCTTGTTTGAGGTATCTTTGCCCATTCTTCCTTACAAAAGTCTTCCAGTTCTTTGAGATTTCTGGGCTGTCTGTCACGCTCTGCTCTTTTAAGGTCTATCCATAGATTTTCAATTATGTTGAGGTCAGGAGATTGTGAAGGCCATGGCAAAACTTTCAGTTTACGCCTCTTGATGTAATCCCCCGTGGATTTCGAGGTGTGTTTAGGATCATTATCCATTTGTAGAAGCCATCCTCTCTTAAACTTCAGCTTTTTCACAGATGGCATCAAGTTACCATCCAAAATTTGCTGAAATTTTATTGAATCCATTTTTCCTTCTACTCGTGAGATGTTCCCTGTGCCACTGGCTGCAACACAACCCCAAAGCATGATTGATCCAACCCCATGCTTAACAGTTGGACAGAGGTTCTTTTCATTAAATTCTGTGCCCCTTCTTCTCCAACCGTACCTTTGCTCATTCCGGCCAAAAAGTTCAATTTTAACCTCATCGGTCCACAGAACTTGTTTCCAAAATGCATCAGACTTGTTGTGACGGGAGTGACTTTTGGGGGTGGGGGGACCTCTGTATCATCCTCCCAAATTCCCATTATGTTTAAGGCACCCTGTGCCTGTTAAGGGGTACAGGGTGTGTATGTGAATGTCTGAGTCTTGTGTATAGTGTGTTGTCCTTTGTCTAGGCCACATGGCTGTCCATTGTCTGTTTGCCATGTGCTCCCCCCCATGGTGCTGTGCCTTCCTGTCCAGCCAACTATTATGGGATGTACTGTTTGTGTATTGGTGTGGGGGTTGGTCAATGTCCTTTGCCGCATGGCTGCATCCCATTGTTCTGTGTCTTGGTTGGATGGGGAGGGGTGATGAGGTGTTTCCTGCCTATACTGTAGCCCTTCCCACTGATAGGGTGGGCTGATGATGTGTTTCCTGTCCCTGGTTGTCTTTCCCCGCCCTCTGTATAAAACATGTTGTTTGTGTACAATAAAAGTTGTTGGCTTCTGTCTTAAGAAGAGCTGGGTGCTGTCTTTTTCCTGAGGGATTTCAGGGTGTGGTCCGTGGATGGTGTTCGGACAGGGGAAGCTGTAGTATAACAGAAAAACTCAGTGCGGTCTGGGTTCCGTTTCCGTTACACTTGTCTATATGTTCATTTGCAAAGTTCAAACGATGATTTTTGTGGTGAGGACGTAGAAGAGGTTTTCTTCTGATGACTCTTCCATGAAGACCATATTTGTACAAGTATCTCTTTATAGTGGAATAGTGTACCACAACTCCAGTGTCTGCCAGATCTTTCTGGAGGGATCGTTCAGTCAAACGTGGGTTTTGAATTGTTTTTCTCACAATCCTGCGAGCTGTTCTGTCTGATATTTTTCTTGGTCTTCCAGATCTTGCTTTAACTTCCACTGTTCCTGATGACTGCCATTTGTTAATTACATTCCAAACAGAGGATATTGACATCTGAAAACGCTTTGCTATCTTCTTATAGCCTTCTCCAGCTTTGTGAGCGTCAACTATTTTCAGTTTCAGTTTTCTAGACAACTGTTTAGAAGAACCCATGGTGCTGATTGTTGGGGCAAGGTCAGATGAGTCTGGGCATTAAAAACCTTTGAGATTGACATCACCTGGTCTTCCCAGACAATGATTGAGAACAATCCATGACACTGGCAGGTCTCAGCTTGGCAAAGGGGGCAGTGCATGCTATAAATTCTGCAGGGTGCCCAAACTTTTGCAGACGCCATTTTTTTGTTTTCTGTTATTTTGAAAGTGTAAATGATGGAAATAAAATCTAACTTTTGTTGAAATATTATAAGAATGTCTAATCTGTAATTTGATGCCTTTTGGAGATTTTTCTATCTTTCCTTGGCTTCTTTATGCACATTAATACAAATTTTTAGCTGGGGTGCCCAAACTTTCGATCCCCACTGTAAGTGCCTGGTAGGCAAGTGGTTAAGGACCCCACTGGCACCTTTTGGGGGGGTAACCGAAATTGACAGGTACCAGCTCCCACTTCTGCTGCAATCACCTAGGTGATCAGAAGCGGAGGTTGTCCTCCCCCCTCCCTCCCTGTAGTCTTCTGGGACACATGAAAGGTCCTAGAAGACTACAGGACCATTCACAAAGCACAGAGATACTCGCACATGCTCAGTGGGCACCCGGATGTGAAGCTGCAAACTGTCACAGCTGGGTGCCCACACTGAAGATGCCGGCACTGGAAACACAGGGCGGCCAGTGAAACGGGCTGTGGGGAGGACACCACGAGATCGAGGGACAGGTAAGTGCCCATCTTTTAAAAGTCAGCAGCTATAGTTTTTACAGCTGCTGACTTTTATTTTTTTTATTTTCACTGGAACTCCACTTTAATGTATGAAGATATTATTTGTACTGTACAAATTACAACCTGTACGTTACCTCTAAGGGTTGTACCCCTTCTGACTTACTGTTGGTGAGTCCTGCAATCACATTGTTATCAGCTCCTTGTAAAACTATTATCTCTTTCCAATAAAATCTATGAACAAGAGAAGATATGGACCCCACAATTCCTCTATATACTCCACAATTCTCCCATGTGGACACCTCGTAAGTGGTTCTCCAGTATAGACTCCCAGTTTGGGGAACTGATATAGAAGAAGCCGTCAGCTAGAATCACACTCACTACTCTACAGTATGGTGAAGACCAAGGAGGCCTAGCAATACCAAATGTTAGACTTTATTTTATAGCTGCCCAACTTCAACATCTTACCAGGTGGGACTTAGTAGACACATTAGATCCCATCCATCGATTGCTACTTCCATCAGATACAGACTTCACATCACTCTCTGTCAGGGCTCCAGGTATGACCAGAGATGTGTGGACTGACACAGGGAAACGCAGGCTCAAGGATGGTGTAAAAGTAATATAATTTATTTAAGGTTACACAATACACAGAACACAGCGCAAAACCAAACCTTAAGCTAGTCCCACTATGTGTGGGAACACAAGCATAGTCAGGCAGGCCGGGTCGGTAACTATCAGGCAGGTAGGTACAGGAGGAGCAGGCAGAGAGTAGTCATGTAAAGAGCCAGGGGTCAGTGCAGGAGACAGTCAACAGGATCAGGATCAAAGCAGGCACAGATAACAAGATACAGGGGCTCATGGGAAACATACATCAAGGCACTGATCACAGGCCCGGCCATTCCTTAAATACACCTCCTGCAATCAGCCTCAGGTGATGGCCGATTGCAGGAGTGAGTCTCTGGTTGCTGAGAGCACCCGCTGGCAAGCCCTGGTACTGCAGCCCACAAGGCAGGTGAGTCCCATCACCATTGGCAAGTCCATTCCTGACACTCTCACACTTGTTAATGGGCTTCAGATGGCACCAGTGGGAAAGGCATGATCTCTCATATATTTATTCCAGTCTTTTGACTCTTGCCGAAGACTTATAGAAAGAAATGGGAAACAGAGAAAATAAGAGAGAGTGGTGGGAGGTGATTGTGACCTCCATACCTCTCATCTCTCTGTCCTCTTCACAGAAACTCAGTCATTTCTTTGCATAGAGCTTTCAGGACTCCAGCTCAATTGTTCAGCTAGGACAGGAGGGATTTCCCCTTATGACCCCAATTGTAGCGGTGATGTCGGGGATTTGATACACATGTTTTGGAGATGTCCAAAATCATTCAAAAAGTGGAACAATATGACCAGTATTATAATGTTGGTATTCAATATTCCTCGGGTGTGCCTCTTGGTGTCAATAGAGGAGGAATTATTTACACCTCCTCCATTTACAAGTCATATAGCAATAGTGAGGCTGCTTGACCATAAAAAATTGATCGGTGTCAGCTATCTATGTATGTACTGGGGGGAGTTACTTGCCGTGTACAGCTGAATTGTTCTAGGCTGTTTCTTCTTTTCTCTGTTCATTTGTTTATAAAAGGTAAAAGTGACACCATAGACAAAGCAAGTTATTGTTCTGTATGATCTGTAACAGTGCCACAACCGCCTATACGTGAGAATGTATGACTCCATTGTCTGGGCTGAATGTTGGGAATACTGTGCGCACTTAGAAACTTTCTAAATAAACTCTATTTGATTACAAAAATACTGTAGATAATGCTGTACATATTCTTTCTATTCATAAGATATATTTAGTAATGAACATTAAAAATAGAAAGCAACTTTATGTAGCCCTTTATATAGAATTCTAATTGTTTTTCGTTCTGTACAGGTGGATTGATGAGCCAAGTTTTCGGTCATGTTGGTCTTCATGAATACAGCTGAGTCACATGGAAAACAAGACATATGGTTGTCTTAATTGACTGAAAGTCTTTATTGCAGCTCACTGGAGGATTCACACGGGATACAAGTCATATCTGTGTTCTAAAAGTCATGGTTTGGATCCTCTTCCACATTGATCCAGCAGGAGAAAAGTAATTTCAGTGTTCTGGAAGTGACAATGGCTTTACACTAAAGTCCAAACCACGTATACATAAGAGGAGTCATTTCATACTACTTCTTGTTTGGAGATTTTACAATGGAGAGAAAATATATCACACATCAGAAGGTTCACAATGGAGGGAAGTCATATCATTGTTCTGACTGTGGCAAAACTTTTACACGTGAGAGAGACCTTATAGTACACCAAAGAGTTCACACTGGAGAGAAGCCATATCGGTGTTCTGAATGTGATAAAGCTTTTACACAGAAGTCACATCTTATCAGACACCAGATTGTTCACACTGGAGAGAAGTCATATCAGTGTTCTGAATGTGGCAAAGCTTTTACACAGAAGTCCTATCTTATCACACATCAGAGGATTCACACTGGAGAGAAGTCATATCAGTGTTCTGAATGTGATAAAGCTTTTACACGGAAGTCATATCTTATCACACATCAGAGGATTCACACTGGAGAGAAGTCATATCAGTGTTCTGAATGTGATAAAGCTTTTACAGTAAAGTCAGATCTTATCAGACACCAGAGGATTCACACTGGAGAGAAGCCATATCAGTGTTCTGAATGTGATAAAGCTTTTACACTGAAGTCAAATCTTATCACACACCAGAGGATTCACACTGGAGAGAATCCAAATCAGTGTTCTGAATGTGATAAAGCTTTTACACATAAGTTAGATCTTATCAGACACCAGAGGATTCACACTAGAGAGCAGCCATATCAGTGTTCTGAATGTGATAAAGCTTTTACACGGAAGTCAAGTCTTATCACACACCAGAGGATTCACACTGGAGAGAAGTCATATCAGTGTTCTGAATGTGATAAAGCTTTTACTCAGAAGTCACATCTTATCAGACACCAGAGGATTCACACTGGAGAGAAGTCATATCAGTGTTCTGAATGTGATAAAGCTTTTACACGGAAGTCAGATCTTATCAGACACCAGAGGATTCACACTGGAGAAAAGCCATATCAGTGTTCTGAATGTGATAAAGCTTTTACACAGAAGTCATATCTTATCACACACCAGAGGCTTCACACTGGAGAGAAGCCATATCAGTGTTCTGAATGTGATAAAGCTTTTACAGTGAAGTCACATCTTATCACACACCAGAGGATTCACACTGGAGAGAAGTCATTTTAATGCTCTCCATGTGACAAAACTTTTACAGTTAATGCCGGTCTAATCTATCACCAGAGGATTCACAAATCTCAGCATAGATTAAATACTGGACGAAAAGAGATATTTAAAAAGTTTCAGGTGTCACAAGTTAGTTCCACATCCCCAATGTCATCCCACAACCTAGAGAAGAAGGGAGAAGATAAAATGTTACCTTAAAAGAAACAAACTAAAATCTGTGCAAACTGGAATGTAATGATCGGATGAACTGAGTTTAGTGCTTATGTCCATCAATACACAACTAGAAGGGATTTGAATATTTTATCTTTTGACAATTTGTTTAAGATAAGCATCAATAACTGAACAGCTTCCCTCATGATTCTCATTCTTTAGCTTTTTTTATGGAGCTTTGACTGAACATGTAATGCATTTTCATGATTCACCAACTGAGTTGGGTTTCCATGCATTTTCCTCATTTCTGGATCCTGAGGTAATACATGACCAACACTGCCTCAGTACCAGAGACTAGGATGGGGTCTATTGTCATCTTACCAAGTCTCTGAAGCCTCAGTGGGAGAGTCCATTCCAGGTTCTTCTGACTATTGATACATCATCAGCCAGGCTTGAGGTCTCCAGCTAAGCCCACCTTGGCCACTCCTCCCATTACATGTTCCATCTCCTCTCCCATTATCAATGCCTTCTTTCCACATTTCATCTCCTCTCATTATTATTATTATACAGGATTTATATATCACCAACAGTTTGCTCAGCGCTTTACAATATAACGGGAGACAATACAGTTAAATACAAGAGGGATAGGAGGGCCCTGCTCCTCAGAGCTTACAGTCTAGGAGGGAGGGGCTAGTGGTACAAAAGGTACTAACTGTGGGGGATGGACTGGTTGGAAGAGTAAAAGATTCCATTATTAGCTGAGGGCAGGATAGGCTTCCCTGAAAAGAGAGGATTTCAGAGATTGCCTAAAAGTGAGCAGAGTAGGCGATAGTCTGATAAATTGGGGTAGAGAGTTCCAGAGGATGGGGGAAGCTCTGGAGAAGTCCTGGAGATGAGCATGGGAGGAGGAGACAAGGGAGCTAGAGAGCAGGAGGTTGTGCGAGGAGCGGAGAGTACGGTTTGGGTGATATTTGGAGACAATATTGGTGATGTAATTTGGTGCAGAGTTATAAATGACTTTATATGTTATTGTTAATGTTTTGAATTTTTTTTTTTATTCCAAAAAAGTTTTATTGAAATATGAAAGGCTTAACAAATCATATACAGATACGGATCACAGTCCGCGAATGTACCTCTTACATGTTCTCCCGTAATGCAAACGGGACCAAGACATGGAATTAAATTGTAGATCATCCTGAAACAAAGTCCTACAATAAAGCAGATGCATAATATGTAACAGTAGAAATAATGATAACAGTATGTGATTTAGAGAAGTACGCTGCACACTAGTCCACTGTGTAGGGAGATCTCGGATAACAGGACTGTGAAGAGTAAGACAAAAGTGTCATTTCAAGGTATATACGTCCAATGTATCCGTATCCGAAAAATGTAGGTTAGTTTTGTAGATAACCGTCACACCTGTACATGTATGAATACTCTGTTCCTTATGAAATATATGATTAAATAGAGTATGAAAAAGGTGTGAGAGAAAGAAAAGAGCACGTAAATGGAAGAGGAATATGAAAAGTAATATCATAATGGGGTGAGGGGGGAGCACAAAAAACAAATATATAGGGAAGAGGGGAAGGAAGAGAAAAAAAAAGGGGGGGGAAGGATGAGGTTTATGATTAAGTAAGTGCAACCAAACCAGTCACATCAATAAGCAACGGCCAAACTGACACAGATTCTATCTTTAATTTAGGATACGGTTCGGTTAGACTCCATCTATGGAGTTATTCCTGAGGTGAAAGCTTTCAAGGTTTTCCGTATCTCCAAATCTCTTCTTGTTCATTCCTTCATTAAACCACGATAAGTATTAGTAGTTTGGAACAACAAGCCCAAGTCTTCCTGAATCTCTCGGGGTGTTCCTTTGCCACTGAGATCAGCTCCTCCATTTCTGCGATCCTGACGATCCTAAGAAGCCACTCTCGCACGGTGGGAACATGGTCTGATCGCCAATGAACAGGAATACACTGCTTTTCCGCGTTTATCATATGTAAGGCAAGCGACTTACGATAAGTCCTTACAGGAAGTGAGGAGTGATGGAGTAAGAATTGTGCTGGGGTAAAGTCTAGGGTGTATGTAGTTACTTGTGCGATTATGTCCAGAACTTTTCTCCAGAAGGGCTGCAGCAGCGGACATTCCCACCATATATGTAGAAGTGTACCTGTTGCCTGGTAACATCTCCAGCATAAATCCGGAACGTTAGGATCAAATCTATGAATCACATACGGAACTCTGTACCATCTGGAAATTAATTTATAGTTGCTTTCTTGTGTAGAGACACATATGGAACCTTTATGCATGTGGTCATAAATGTGGTCCCAGTCCTCTGGTGACATTGGAAGTTGTAGATCACGCATCCAGGCCTCACAGGTCTTCCGAGATTGAGATGTATTGGCACTTTCAAGATAGGAATAAAGCTTGGATATCACATGCCTCTGGGGGAAGTCTGTAAAGCAGAGTTTCTCAAATGGAGTAAGTAGCCTTGAATAATCCTTTAGATGTGGGGAGTTTCGTAAAAAGTGGTGGATTTGTCTATACATCCAAGGCGTTAGTGTAAGGGATGGCCACGCCTTTGTAACGTCTTCTCTAGATAAGAGCTTAGTATCTTTGAAGAATTGACGTACTGTTAGATTATCTTCACGGTTATATCCGGCGAGAAAGGTCGGAGACATCCCTGGTAGAAAGTCCGGATTCATTTTGATCGGAGTTAGAGGGCTCGGAGAGGACGGAAGTTCTTTTTTCTGGAACAACTGAGAGCTACAGCATAAAGTGGGACCTATAAGAGGGTGTTCCCAAAACTCAGAAGGAATGTGAGAGGTTTTCAGCCAAGGGGAGGTGGCAAGCGGTATCTTTGAGAAATCAGCCTCCACACCAACCCAAACCTTACGAATGTGGTTCGTGGTCCAATCTACTATTCTAGCTAGGTGACGAGACCTGTAGTAACGGGTAATATCCGGCAATCCAATACCTCCACTCTTCTTGGGCATAGTAAGTTGGGTAAAGCTAATTCTTGGGCATTTATTATACCAAAGAAAGGAGGTACAGAGCGTTCTATATGATTTAAACAAGAAGTTTGGTAACTGAATTGGTATAATCTGCAGTAGATATAGTATTCTAGGGAGCACGTTCATCTTAAGTATAGCTGCTCTACCAAACCAGGAGAACCAAGGTTTATTCCATGTCTGAAGGTCTTTGGTGATGTCACATAAGAGGGGCAAAAAAGTTTTGGCATAGAGTTCCGTAAGGTGGGTTGGCAATTGGATTCCCAAATAAGTGATAGCCTCAGACTGCCAGGTATAAGGAAAATTTGATTTTGCTTGTCTAATCATGTCTGGAGGTAATGAGACATTAAGAGCTTGGGATTTAGAAAAGTTGATTTTCAAGTTGGCCAAATACTGAAATAATTTGAAATCGTGTAGCAAATAAGGTAACGTGATATGTGGGTCTGTTAGAAAAAGTATGTCATCGGCAATGGTGTGTGCAGAGATATGTACAATGTGTAGTGTGATTGATGTTTTCCTACATAACTGCACCCAACCCTTGCAATTGCTCATGTATACTGGAACTGGGGGCTTTAAAATGTGTTTTGTGTGTTTTTTCATTTACAGTGTGTTACTTTACACTTTTCTTTCTCTGAACTTTATTATTGCCATATAGGGGGTTAATAGCCTCGCATGTGATAACATATTGCTGGTCACAGGTCCTCTTTAAAGAAACACAAGAGGTCTATCAGACCCCTAATGTCACCTCTGGTCCCCAAAAAAGATAGTCAAGCACAAATCATGTTTGATCAGCTCCTTGAAGACACGAATGTACATCTGCCAAATCTGTATCTGAGTAGACCATAGAAGCAGCATTAGAAAGAAATGTGAGCATGGCTTCAGTCAGGCGATGGTCCTGGTGGTCATGGTCTTGTTCTCCTTCAGGTCCTCTCACCTTGTAGATGGTGACATGGACTTGCTGTGTGGGAATGAGCAGGAGGGGCTCAGGGTTCTCTTGTACTCAATCAGCTTGTTATGGATAAAATATGAAAGTGTCTTCTGGGAAGTTACAGGGATTTGGATGTTTAGAGGGTTACATAAGTGGGCGGGGCTGGTATTGAGGGGTGTGTCATATGTTAATCAGTTTATTAGCATAGATTATATAAATTGTATAACTAGATCCTTGAAATGTAAACAATCTATCTCTTTCCTTCTGTAGTTAAAGTGTCACATATATATGATGAATAAAGTTGGATGATATTTTCACCGCACAATACCGTGGTCTGGGTTCTTCTACAACACATCCCCCCAAAAATGTCCTCTTCCAGTTCTAGGAGTCTGATGGAATGGGACACAAGCTGATGGTATCTCTTAGGCCACTTGTACATGGGGGGTCCGGCCCCTGTGGGTACAATGCTGGCATTATAATACACCTGGTAGGCACAGGTACAGCGTCCAGCCCCGCTGCCTGCAGCCTGTCAAAGTCTACACTACAGCTGGACGGGGCTCAGTGTTGCACCACGTTTACCTCGTGTTTAGGGCGCTCTGTGTTCAGGGAGAAATGGCCTCCATCCTGATCAGACAAAGCATAGAGCAGATGTAGGCCGGTGCAGTCTGCTTCTTCCACTGTAGGTGGCGCCCGACCAGAGTGACATCCCAGCCTGGAGAGGAAGTCAGGGGACACTTGGCTTCTCTGGGGTTTCCCGGTTCCTGGAGACGGCGTGGAATGAAGGGGTCCATGGAGTCCTGGGGACATTTTTACATATTTTTTTTATTTCTTGTTTACACCTTTTAAAAATCATTTTATTCCTGAAGATCACTAAACCCCAAATCTGATGTATTCTTTGATAGCAGACACCCTATATAATCCAATGTTGGGAGTTGTCATTTTCTATGTTACATGATATTAGCACAACAGTTTATGAAAGGCAACATTTCAGGAACAATATAGTAACGTTTATTTCTGAGCACATAAATGCAATTCATGACCTATTTTCTGGTGAAATATAAAAGATGAGGTTGTGCCGAGGAAATGGGATTCCCAACATGTCAAGCCGTAACACTGTGTGCACTTGGAACGCTTTAATAGCCCCTCCAGGTCATCAGTATAGAGTTACACAGGAGCACTGGTGCTCCAATCATTGCTCTCCCTGTGGCGTGTGCGCTGATATGTAACGTGTGTGGGGATCACTGTGTTCCTATGTATACACCCCAATGTGCGTGTTTTTGTAGGTGTGTGTGGGGGGAGGGGGGCTCTAACATTTTTACAATATTAAAAAAAATGTGTCTCTTTCTATGCTTCAAACTTTATTTATTTTGTCCATAACTTGTATTGCTATCATGTAGGGGACCAATAGCCTCCTATGTGATGGCATATAGGTGACAGGTTCTCTTTATGGAGACCCCCGGGGTATATTAGACTGTAGATGTCTCCTGTCTACTCCACTGCAGATGATGGAACACAGACCGCCTTCCATCAGCTTCTTCCCCCGACACTGATCCCGGAGAATGACAGCTCCAGTCCAGGAAGTGATGTCATCCACGTCATACATGTCACTTCCTGGTCTGTGTACAGGAGGTCCACTGAGCTCCCGCCACCCTTCCCAGTGACACCCACCATGACAGGACCATGCTCTGCTGTCCGGTGGTGGGGTCAGGGCACATTGCAGCAATGTTCATGGAAGTAACAGGCGGATTCACAGCCATTTGTATCACTTCCACATGAAATCAGACTTTACTAAAGTCCTCACACTCCCGGCTGTATAGTGGTGGGGAATGCGCAAAAAATAACAAATCTGTAGCATTGTTAAAAATCCAAATCCCCAGCAAGTGGCTGCAGGTTCATATTTTACCACCCCCTGTTGGATTTTAGACACATATAATACTTCTTTTAGTGTCTTGAGGCGATTATGAATGAAAGAGCCGTCGAAATAAAAATAAAGTGTGATTTTATTCTATCACACAATGGTGTAAAATAACAATGTAAAGCGTATCATGAACAGTTCCATGTAGATAAAACTACTGTAGAAATATCAAGCTGAAGTTTAAAGAAAAAGTCACCATTTTTAGTTATTGAAGTCCGGCCATGTGCCGTTCTGTCTTTTATGTTCTTGTCCTTCTCATGCTCTACTTGTCCTTCGAGACTTTGTGAAGAAGCCGGAAATAGATGGAAGTGATGATATTTGTCTTGCAGCACGCACCTGTTGTTTTCTCAGAACGTCCTAGACATGTATGTGTGTGTGTCAGAGTGTCGGTGTTAGCGTGTGTGTGAGCTCCCGTCCTCTGTCCCTTATATGCAGAATGAGTGTGTCATAGCGAGAGATTCGTAATACCTTGTATGGCATAGAAGGGAGGGGACGACACTCACATAATGGTATTGATGGACAGGAACATATGGATGCTGATGTACATAATATTGTAAGCCGATGATGTAACCTCAGCTATTCATATTTAAATGATAATATAACTTCAATGTATAATCACTAATCTATATATGTATCAATATTAGAAACGTATACTAAATACACACAGATACTATAAAAATACATAATGGAATAGTAAATCTATAATGAGTCCTCCTAATACCCTTGACATATACTAGAGACTTCTAACCAGCTATGCCTAAATATAGTCTTCAGCTGGTTTAGCTGGTCTAGTTAACTTACCCATATTTACTGTCTCAGCTAACTTACCCATATTTACTGTCTCAGCTAACTTACCCATATTTACTGTCTCAGCTAACTTACCCATATTTACTGTCTCAGCTAACTTACCCATATTTACTGTCTCAGCTAACTTACCCATATTTACTGCCTCAGCTAACTTACCCGTATTTACTGTCTCAGCTAACTTACCCGTATTTACTGTCTCAGCTAACTTACCCGTATTTACTGTCTCAGCTAACTTACCCGTATTTACTGTCTCAGCTAACTTACCCATATTTACTGTCTCAGCTAACTTACCCATATTTACTGTCTCAGCTAACTTACCCATATTTACTGCCTCAGCTAACTTACCCGTATTTACTGTCTCAGCTAACTTACCCGTATTTACTGTCTCAGCTAACTTACCCGTATTTACTGTCTCAGCTAACTTACCCGTATTTACTGTCTCAGCTAACTTACCCATATTTACTGTCTCAGCTAACTTACCCATATTTACTGTCTCAGCTAACTTACCCATATTTACTGTCTCAGCTTAACTTATTCCTATTTTTCAGTCTCAGTTATGTCTGAAGAATTGTAATACTACCATTTGTCAAAAGACCATTCACACATATTAATATTAATTATGATTAATCATAAAAACCAAATATTTTGCAAGCTTGCCATCAATATAAGTGCCGAATCATAATTTTGATTTCTAATAAATCCCCCTTATTATGTTTAGTCCATAATTAATTTTTAACCAATTCACACTTCATTCATGGCCCATACACACTGCCTTATTCCAAATGATCGTACATATTCTTCATAACTGGACCAACCAAAAATAACTTTCCTTCAAAACTCTATACCTTATCTTCAGTTTTTCTTACTATAAAAATTCTTAATCATAATGTTAATTTTAAATGATATATGATAATAATAATATAATAATAATAATTAAATGATGTAATAATAATTAATGTAGTATATTTCCATATTTGAATAATATTTTAACTCTCCGGAAATATACTTTCCATTCTAAAATGTGTCATAAGTTTCTATTGCTCATACAAGAGTAATATGTTTCTTAACCTTTTAACAAAAGATATTCTATTAACTGGAATAAGTCTGTGAAGTATTAGCTAAAAAATATTCAGTATATGAATATGTAAAAAATAAAAAATAATAATAATATTATTATCCTAATATGGATGTAAGTATCAGAATAAAAGGATCATTAAAATGTATATGTGACCTATCACAATATTTTCAATAATAAATGATGTTATCACTAATAATAAATAGATTTCCTCTTGATGAATCTTTTCTTCATGTAATGTCTATAAAATATCTTCTTTAAGTTCTGTAAAGTAGAAACATTTTTGTTGAACGTGATAAATCAGTCACAAGTGTGAAGTATTAAGCTCCTGTTCAATCTTCTTCCCATATGAAGATCTCTTCTTTAACGTCCAAATTCCTTCACGTTGGCTTGTAGGAGATTGTTACGCTTCATGTTTGATTTTAGATGCCATTTCTGTAAAGAAATGCAGTATCATTACTTTGGCACAAACATTACATTATTCTTGCACCTTTTTCAACAAATATGAAAGATTATGGAACAATCGGTTTATGAGGTTGGAACACATATTGTGAAGTAACATTACTTCCTATTTCCTTTTACAGAAAACTTCTATATATCAATCAAAATACTGTCCTAATCCTGTATAAAAGTACCTAAACTAGAATACAAAAGTAGTGTGATATTTAGGTATGACAGGACGCAATATTTCATCATAGGTCATGACCGCAAAACCCCGTTTTACTAAACAAAGAAAGGTTTTGTATCACCCCAGAGATGACAAAGGATTATGCCTTTGTTCTCATCCCTATAATATTAGAAATATGCGTAGCTGTTTTCTGTGCTGATGTCATTATTCTGGTGTTAGAGTGTTCTTCAGCAATACATGTGTTGCTGTGAATGTGAGGTAGAGACTTGTCTGATACAGCTGTACCTATCACAATGTGTTTGGCTAACAGTGCTCTTATCCACTGAGGATACTTTTCACCACATTCTCTGAATGTATCTTCCTCAAGAATTCTTCTTAGTGAACTGTCAGGAGACTGTAATATGATACTGTGTGACTTCACTGTGCTTTCTGATGCTTTGATTGCATAAAAGACACTCAACAGTTGTTGTGCCTCTGATGTAAAAGTTTTTTCCAATGGTGATAAATCTCTGGAGAAGTAACTAATTAGTCTCTCATTACCTTCTTTTAATTGAGACAAAGTTACTGAAATTGCATTATCAGATACATGAGTTTTCACAACAAAAGGAGCATTGGAACAAACCTCAATTGTACCTAATGCTGGCGCATTCTGCAAATCCTTTTTCAACACTTTTAAAGCATTATTCTCATTTGGACCCCATTGGTCAACTAAGTTATTTTTACTCTTCAAAAGATGATATAATGGCTTAACTTTCTCTGCGAAACCATGTATAAACTCTTTGCAATGATTTATGTTTTTCAAAAATTGTTGCAATGCTTTATGAGTTGTAGGAACTGGAATGGCAGTGAGAGCTCTGACTGTTTCCTGCAATAATTGTCTCTTCCCTTGACTAATCTGCATGTGAAAGCATTTCACCTGACTTTTCATCAGCTGAACTCTTTCCGGGTTTAATTTTAGGCCTGCATCCTGTAACAACATAAATAACTCAGACAAAAGAGTAATATGTTCGTTAACATTCTGCGTACTTAGCATAATTGTATTTACCTGCTGAAAAATGCATTCTGGCCTTGAAAATGTTGATAGAATTTTTGCTATGGATTCATGGACTACACCATCACTGATGTCTAAACCAGCTACTAATCGAGTGAATGCATAGGTCTCTTTCTGAAACTTGAAAGCTAACTTGTATTGACAACTTTTAGCTAAGGGGATCGAAAAATGACTGTTATCGATTTCCAAAACAGAAAACACTTTGGATTCGGCCTTTAAATGTAACTTGATATTAGAATGATCAGGAACAACTGCTTTGTTATTTGTGATATGTTTCTTCAGTGTCCTGAAGTCAACTGACAAAGAATATGAATTGTCAGCATTTTTGATAGGCCAAATACAGTTTTTTTTACCACTGATTGTGTTTTCTTTAAAATGCCAAGTTGTACAAACTCTTGAATAATGGCAGAAAGTGGTCCTATTGATTCTTGTGGTAACTCATACTGATTAAGGGGTATAGGATCTTTTCCCTCAATATTCAATTCTGTATTTTTCAATGTTCCTATGTCATTTTTAAATTTTGACCACAAACTTGGAAAACGTTGTACCAATTCTTTTAAAGCACAATTACCATCAGTATCGGGCCATCTTTGTGCTGTAGACATTTTAGAGTTGAAACCAACATCACTGTATATAGAAGGATCCATTAACATTGATTTGGGCCTAGATGGATTCCTCCAAATAACTTTGGTCATAATATCAATAATCCACTTCTGCTTATTGATAAAATCAATGCCAAGAATATTCTCGGTGGCATTACTATACCAAATATCAATGTTAGTTTTCACTAGCCCAGGTACTTCAAATGTTACATTAGGCACCTGTCTAGCAGTGGAATGACCTGTATTATTAAAACCTTTTATATTACACATGGGTGAATTTGGTTTCACAGGTACGTTTTCTCTGGTCAGATTAATCTCAGATCCGCTGTCAATCAGAAATTTAATCTTTTTACCATTTAGTAATCCTTGTATAAATGGTCTTCCATTGTCATCCAATACAATTGGAGCGACAAATTCTAACGATATTGGGGATGAATGTGGACGTGATTCTACTTTTGGAACTGGTAATAAACCATTTGTGTCAGTGACAGCCCTTCTCACCATGTTGTCAGAACAGTTGTTGTTAGTCAAAGTATGAATCTGTGTAACTGTTGAGGCATAAGGCAATTCAGTTAAACTTTTATCATTACACAACAAAGCATGTTGTACAAAAGCTGCTTTTTCACTTTTTATTTCCATTTTCTTTATTTGTGAGTCAAGTTTAAACTTCCAACAATGGCGTCTGATATGACCTTGTTTATGACAGTGAAAGCATGTGGTATGCTCTTTATGACTCAATTGCTTGCATCTGTCGTTGTCATTCTTACTGGGACTTGTGGTACCTGGCATGACTGCTGTCTGACTATTTTTGTCACTTTGAATCACAGCTACCTCGTAAGTGAGATTGCTGTTTTTCAATTTTCTCCGGATTTTGTCAATGAAACTTACTATGTCATTCAGATTTTGTTTTTCCTCTGCTATGACAATGGTTACTGGATCAAGATACTTGAATTTCTTTACAAAAGCTTTGATCATAGCTGAGTCTTCTTCATTTTCTACTCCAAATATAATTTTATATGCTTTGGAAAACTTATTTTTAAACTCAAAAGGGTCTTCGTCAGCAGTAGTCTGAAGTAAGTCTAGCATTTCTACAGAAGGTACATCTTCACCTGTTGAACATAACAGCAACTGTCGCAGTCTGTCTGTCGCGTCACTATGTTTTTTCTGATATTTATCGTTAATAACAGAATTTTTAATTCGAGACATAAATTTAATTGGTAGCCATAACGGAAATAAATAATTTATTTCATGATTTGGAAGCTGATGGCATTTGACATTCATTTCATACATTTCCATGTTGCTGTATATATCTTTATCTGAATCATAAGCAGGGATGTCTTTTAAAACTTTCATTCATTGATTATGTATTTGCAACTTAAGTTTTGCAGTTTTACATAACAATTCTTTATGTTTAATTTGTGTTTCGTCATCAGTCAATATCCGAACTTTCAGAGATATCGGACAGCTGTGGCTCTGATCTTGAATCACTCTGTTTGTCATCTGTGTTTATCATGGCAACCTGTTTACTGTCATTCTGCAGTCTTAACAAAAGATTTGTCTTTGAATCAATTTGTTCCTCAAGATTTTCTATAGAATTACAAAAAATGTCACAGTTTGGGCAACTAAGAGCATCTTGAGACAAATTTTCATGTATTTCTGTATTCTGTACAGTGCTACATTCTGTCTGTTTTAATGTACAAGCATTTTTAACAGGTAAATCAACATTCAAAATTTTGTTGCATATTCTTACTAAATGTAAGATGTTAGATATCTTTTTACGCTGTCTGTGCACAGTAAATCTAGATTTATCTATCTGAATATTGGCCTGTAAACATTCATTATACATATAGTGCCATAGCTGACCGTCTTCAGGATATAAATAAACCTCTTTAAACTCTAGCTTGCTTTCATTAACTAAGTCATCAATAAATTCCATAATTGTTACTCACCGAAATCAAAGGATTTTCTTGTTTGACCCGGCTCAGTCACTGGACCTCTCGTCTACGTCTGTTTAATCGCCTTTTCTGCTAGGTTCTCTTCACCGCACTTTTCCCAGACTTGACAATCACAGAATTGTGCGTTCTCCCCCTTATCAAGGAATAGAAAACCGGAGAAAAAACTTCAGCGGAGGCTGGCTCACCAAAATGTTGGATTTTAGACACATACAATACTTCTTTTAGTGTCTTGAGGCGATTATGAATGAAAGAGCCATTGAAATAAAAAATGAAGTGTGATTTTATTCTATCACACAATGGTGTAAAATAACAATGTAAAGCGTATCATGAACAGTTCCATGTAGATAAAACTACTGTAGAAATATCGAGCTGAAGTTTAAAGAAAAAGTCCCCATTTTTAGTTATTGAAGTCCGGCCATGTGCCGTTCTGTCTTTCATGTTCTCCTTGTCCTTCTCATGTCTTTTTGGGAAGAAGCCGGAAATAGATGGAAATGATGATCTTGTCTTCAGTAAGCACCTGTTCCAGCTTCTCATACGTGTGTGTGCGTGTATGTCAAAGTGTCAGTGTTAGCGTGTGAGTGTCTCCCCTCCTCTGTCCCTTATGGACCTTTTTATGCAGAATGAGTGTGTCATAACGAGAGATTCTTAATACCTTGTATGGCATAGAAGGGAGGGGACGACACTCACATAATGGTTTTGATGGACAGGAACATATGGATGCTGATGTACATAATATTGTAAGCCGATGATGTAACCTCAGCTATTCATATTTAAAGAATAATATAGCTTAAGAACATATCAATGTATAATCACTAATCTATATATGTATCAATATTAGAAACGTATACTAAATACACACAGATACTATTGAAATACATAATGTAATAGTACATCTATAATGAGTCCTCCTAATACCCTTGACATATACTAGAGACTTCTAACCAGCTATGCCTAAATATAGTCTTCAGCTGGTTTAGCTGGTCTAGCTAACTTACCCATATTTACTGTCTCAGCTAACTTACCCATATTTACTGTCTCAGCTAACTTACCCATATTTACTGTCTCAGCTAACTTACCCATATTTACTGTCTCAGCTAACTTACCCATATTTACTGTCTCAGCTTAACTTATATATCTTTTGGTCTCAGCTATAATTGAAGAATTGTAATACTATTGGCTTCAGGCGTCTATTCAAACATATTAATATTAATTATGATTAATCATAAAAACCAAATAATTTGCAAGCTTGCCATCAATATAAGTGCCGAATCATAATTTTGATTTCTAACACTGTGCCTTACATCACTTCCTGCCTGTGCCCGACATCACTTCCTGTCTTCCATAGAGATTTCCTGTCTCTGTAATTGTGTGATCACCACCTTGTGGAGCTCAGAAGAACTGCAGTCCAAGAAATGTCACAAGAAAATGAAACCAAACTGTACGATGACAGCAAGATTTATTTATTTCTACTTCAACTCCGGAAAGTTTTACCCCCTTCATGACCGGGGTATTTTTTACCATTCAGCACTGGCAATTGTGCGGTCATGCAACACTGCACACAAATTAAATTGATATCATTTTGCACACAAATAGAGCTTTCTTTGGTGGTATTTGATCAGCACTGGGGGTTTATTTTTTATTACAAATGATATTTTTCATGGAATCCTTTTGCTTGGTTGACCTATATTAGTTTATAGGTCCATACTATGAGGTGAGCGGCCATCCTTATCCATAGGTGGAGGTGCAGATTTCACGGGGGAGCACTGCAGTCTTTCTGGAGCACATTCTATATCAAACACCTTTATTCTAGCACAATATTTGATTGAACTGTTCCAATTATAAGGACTTTTATTGTATATTTTATATGTATATATGTACATGAATATGGCGTGTATGAGATAGAGCAACACTGATTTTCAGATTGGATTAAATGATATCTTCTACTTTGTTATAAAACATATCCCATAAAATCAGATTTCTTCATACATGTAGTACAACGTGTATTCTGCTCCGTGTCTTTGGTAGAAGCATAGCTGAATCTGTGGATATTGATTGGTTTGTGTGAAGTTATGGCTAGAGATGAGCGAATCGAAGTAGCCGAAGTGGAATTCGAGTCGAATATCGGAAAAATAGCCTAATTCGGACGCGCGAATCAAAATTTTTCCGAAAATGGCGGCTGACATGTGCGGCGACGGAGCGGGGATGTCTGGGAAGGCGCGCAGACAAGGCGCGCTGACCCATAATGCATTCCTCAACGACATGTGATCGCATCAGCCAATCAGCAGCCAGCCAGCTAGCACTGTGTAATGGTCGAGCTATAAATAGCGGCCATTTTTGAATTCTTCATTTGCCTGCAGTCATTGAACAGAGGCAGACCGCTCTGTATTAGGGACAGGGACAGAGTTAGGGCCACAGAAACGATACTTGGGGACAGAGAAACGTTACTTAGGGACAGAGAACCATTACTCAGGGACACAGAATTGTTAATTAGGGCCACAGAATCGTTACTTAGGGACAAAGAAACACTAGTTAGGGCCACAGAATTCATACTGACAGACAGAATTGCTACTGAGTGCCAGAGAATTGTTACTTAGGGCCACAGAAACGTTATTAGGGCCACAGAATTGTTACTCAGGGACAGACAGAATTGTTACTGAGTGCCAGAGAATTGTTACTTAGGGCCACAGAAACGTTATTAGGGCCACAGAATTGTTACTCAGGGACAGACAGAATTGTTACTGAGTGCCAGAGAATTGTTACTTAGGGCCACAGAAACTTTAGTTAGGGCCACAGAATTGTTACTCAGGGACAGACACAGAATTGTTACTGAGGGCCACAGAACTGTTACTTAGGGCCACAGAACTGTTATTTAGGGCCACATAATTGTTACTCGCACAGACACAGAATTGTTACTCGCACAGACACAGAATTGTTACTGAGGGCCACAGAACTGTTACTTAGGGCCACAGAATTGTTACTCGCACAGACACAGAATTGTTACTCGCACAGACACAGAATTGTTACTGAGGGCCACAGAACTGTTACTTAGGGCCACAGAATTGTTACTCGCACAGACACAGAATTGTTACTCAGGGACACAGAATTGTTACTGAGGGCCACAAAACTGTTACTTAGGGCCACAGAATTGTTACTCGCACAGACACAGAATTGTTACTCGCACAGACACAGAATTGTTACTGAGGGCCACAGAACTGTTACTTAGGGCCACAGAATTGTTACTCGCACAGACACAGAATTGTTACTGAGGGCCACAGAACTGTTACTTAGGGCCACAGAATTGTTACTCGCACAGACACAGAATTGTTACTCAGGGACACAGAATTGTTACTGAGGGCCACAGAACTGTTACTTAGGGCCACAGAATTGTTACTCGCACAGACACAGAATTGTTACTCGCACAGACACAGAATTGTTACTGAGGGCCACAGAACTGTTACTTAGGGCCACAGAATTGTTACTCGCACAGACACAGAATTGTTACTCGCACAGACACAGAATTGTTACTGAGGGCCACAGAACTGTTACTTAGGGCCACAGAATTGTTACTCGCACAGACACAGAATTGTTACTCAGGGACACAGAATTGTTACTGAGGGCCACAGAACCGTTACTTAGGGCCACAGAATTGTTACTCGCACAGACACAGAATTGTTACTCGCACAGACACAGAATTGTTACTGAGGGCCACAGAACTGTTACTTAGGGCCACAGAATTGTTACTCGCACAGACACAGAATTGTTACACAGGGACACAGAATTGTTACTGAGGGCCACAGAACCGTTACTTAGGGCCACAGAATTGTTACTGAGGGCCACAGAACTGTTACTTAGGGCCACAGAATTGTTACTCGCACAGACACAGAATTGTTACTCGCACAGACACAGATTTGTTACTCAGGGACACAGAATTGTTACTGAGGGCCACAGAACCGTTACTTAGGGCCACATAAACGTTAATCAGGGACACAGAATTGTTACTGAGGGCCACAGAACCGTTACTTGGGGCCACAGAAATGTTAATCAGGGACACAGAATTGTTACTGAGGGCCACAGAACTGTTACTTAGGGCCACAGAATTGTTACTCGCACAGACACAGAATTGTTACTCAGGGACACAGAACTGTTACTGAGGGCCACAGAACTGTTACTTAGGGCCACAGAATTGTTACTCGCACAGACACAGAATTGTTACTCGCACAGACACAGAATTGTTACTGAGGGCCACAGAACTGTTACTTGGGGCCACAGAAACGTTAATCAGGGACACAGAATTGTTACTGAGGGCCACAGAACTGTTACTTAGGGCCACAGAATTGTTACTCGCACAGACACAGAATTGTTACTCGCACAGACACAGAATTGTTACTGAGGGCCACAGAACTGTTACTTAGGGCCACAGAATTGTTACTCGGACAGACACAGAATTGTTACTCAGGGACACATAATTGTTACTCAGGGACACATAATCGTTGAATTAAAGAGTATGTCAGACAACATGCAGAGGAGTGGCAGAGGAGGCAATGTTTTAGGAGCGAGCAGACGTGGCAGCAGAGGAAGGGGTCGAGGCAGCAGTATTCGCAGCCAGAGGCCAGTGCTCCCGGTGTCATCCAGCGGTCGTGTCTCCACCGACAACCCTGCCGTCATTGATTGGTTGGCTCGGTCGTCTTCCTCTTCCCAGGTCACCTCTGACACCTACAGCCAACGGTCGGTGGGTACGTCAGACACAACCGTTAGTTGGCATGGCCCGGGAGCAAGCCCACTGAAATCACGTGTCCTCTACCTGCCCCTGTCCTTTGCTGTTCCCTCACCAAGTGAAGTATCGCATGCTGTGGGCTCAGCCCCACTGTACAGTGAGGAAGAGCTAACAGAGGGCGGTCAGGAACGGGGGGAGACATCCGCCTTTTCAGCAGCCAGGCAAAGAAGTACTGGCGAGGAGAGTGGCTCGGTAGCCGGTCTAGAGACAGGTCTGTCTCCTGACCCAGACGCAGCCGAGGGGGCTAGTAGTGAGGCGGAGACCGTACTTGATGATGAGGAGGTTGATCGCACTTGGCTGCCTCGTCGTCATCAGGCAATTTCTTCCGCATCATCAGGAGAAGAGGGTGCCAGCTTGGCAGCGAGCAAAACAGTCGGTGGGTTGCCCAGGAGGCAGCAGGGTCGCATCAGTGTCAGTGGAGCCAAACGTCCACGGAGTAGAGCACCAGCTCCACTGCAGCCTACCACCATGCCCAGTAGTGGTGCAGGTGCGCACGGAGGAAGTAGCAGTCAGCCAGTGAGGAGTAGCGGGGGCAAAGTTTCCTACTCGGTGGTGTGGCAATTTTTCGTCAAGCCGCCCGAGGAAGAAAACGTAGCCGTATGTCGACTATGTGGCCAGAAATGCAAGCGTGGCCAGGGGGCCCATGTTGGGACTACAGCGTTGCGTCAGCATATGCAGCGTCACCATTCGGTGACCTGGGAAAACCGTGATAAAGATACGGCGGTTCTGCCTGCCCCAGCCCCCGCTCCATCACCCGCTCCGTTACTTGCTCCGTCACCCGACGTCGTCAATCGCCCTCTATCAGCCAGTCAAGGCTCCAACACCTCTGCTGAGGGGAGTTGTCGCTCGTTGGCATCTTCCGCTCGTTCAGATGCTCCTTCTCCTGCTACTCCTCTTCTCGGATTCCGTCAACAGTCTTTCTTGGAATCCGTTTCCAAGAGACAACAGTTTGCGAGCACGCACCCGACGGTGCAAAAGCTGAACGTCCTCCTGTCCAAGTTGCTGGTGCTGCAGTCCCTCCCTTTCCAACTGGTGGACTCAGCACCTTTCCGAGAAATGATGGCTTGTGCCGCGCCGCGGTGGAGAGTGCCAAGCCGTCATTTCTTTGCCCAAAAGGCAGTGCCAGCCCTGCATTCACATGTAGAAGAGATGGTGGGCCAGTCTTTGAGCATGTCGGTCTCTGCCAAAGTGCACGGCAGCGCCGACGTGTGGAGCTGTAACTACGGTCAGGGACAGTACATGTCATTTACGGCCCACTGGGTGAACGTGGTGCCGGCACAGCCGCACCAGCAACTTGGACAGGTCACGACGCTTTTGCCTCCACGTTTGCACGTCCTTGGTCCAGCAAACATGTCCGCCTCTACCACCTCTTTTTCCGCCGTGTCCTCAGCCGCCACCCCCGTGCCAAGTCCCATTACCCGACCGGCATATCACATGTGCAGGGCGCAACGGTGTCACGCTGTGCTGCACCTGGTATGCCTTGGCGAACGTAGTCACACAGGGGAGGAACTTCTGAGTGTAATGAACAGAGAAATCGACAGATGGCTGTCTCCGCGCAAACTGAAAATCGGAACCATGTTGACCGACAACGGAAAGAACATGGTGTCTGCTCTGCGTCAAGGAAGGTTGTGCCATGCGCCATGCATGGCTCACGTGTTCAATCTGGTTGTCAAGCGGTTCCTAAAATCCACCATCCCACTGCAAGACATCCTTAAAATGTCACGTAAACTGTGCATGCATTTCAGCCATTCCTACACCGCAAAGAACACCCTCATTGAGCTGCAGCGGCAGAACGGAATTCCACAGCATCGCCTGATCTGCGACGTTGCAACAAGGTGGAATTCAACCCTACACATGTTAGACCGCCTTTACGAGCAGCGAAAGGCCATCACCGATTTCCTGATGTTACAAGCGGATAAAGGTACTCCCCTGTGTAACTTAGATGTCAGCCATTGGCAGCTGATGCGTGACACCTGCCGCTTGCTCAGGCCCTTTGAGGAGGCCACGCTATTCGTGAGTCGGCAGGACTATGGGATGAACGACGTCATTCCTCTGTTGCACGTCCTGGAACAAATGCTGTTAACAATGGCTGGTCAGGGTGCGGTAGACGTGGCGCACAGATGTCAACGCCACATGACCCCTGTGGGGGCAGGACAGGAAGAAGAGGAGGAGGTAGAGGAGGACATTTGTGCTCAGGAATTATTGAGTGAAATGGGTGGTTTTTCCACTCAGCGGACAGGAGTGGAGGAGCAGGAGCATCTGGTAGAGGAGGAGGAGGAGGAGACAGAGGACCCAGACGCACCGTGGCAGTATGCTGTGGAGATGGAGGCAGGGAGTCCCTCACATTCCTTGGCACAAATGGCCCATAGCATGCTCGGTTGCTTGCGTAGCGACAGCCGAATAATAACCATCAGACAGAGGGATGACTTTTGGCTGTCCACCTTGTTGGACCCTCGCTACCGGTCCAAAATGGTGGCCTTTTTCACACCTGCTGAGAGGGAGGCCAAAATTACGTACTATAAACACCACCTATGTAGTCAGCTGGTCTCTGCCTTTCTGCGCCAACGTCCATCCTCAGACACTGTGGGCCCTGTGCGCTCGCGTTCCGCTGCCATGGCAGCAGGGGAGGGGTGGTGTCATGGAAATTTTGTATTGTTGGTCGAACTTTAAATGTGTCATATATTCGTGTTATTCATATGTCTCTCGTGTGGCTTAATTAAAGCTCTGAAGGCTGCAATTGGGCCATGCGCATGTACAATGTATGTATTACAGTACTCAGCTTGGTAATGGATGAGATGGCAGATCTGCGCTTATAGGCCGGCGTGTATACCACCACGGCATTCCATGCGAATGCTGCTGTCAGTAGACCGTGGGCCTGTATCCACATATCAGCAGCATAGTACCACATGGGCTTCATAACGCAATGCGCAAGCGGTGTGAACTCCACGTGTAGGCTTATGCATATCTTACAACCCATTGCTAATCTGAACTGTATCTCGGATGGATGTGTTTTAATAAAGATCGTATCGGGCCCATCCAGGTACAGACTGGTATTTTTAGGAGATGCTTGTGCAGAGAATTTTACATACCAATAGAAGCTAGTAGGACAGGAAATATGACCTCAGATGGCTCATAGGGGGGAAGGGGAGGAAGTCTGCTGACCTCAGAAGACTCATGGGGGAGGACTAGTGATAGATAATAGCAAAGGCTATGCTCCAATTGGAATGTACATCCTCTGTATAGGTACTCCCCATTGCATTGTTCGGTGGGAGGGGATTGACTTTATTCATGTGGGGGGCATGTGTGTATTTTTAATAAAACAGAGAGCTGAGCCTAAAGCCGGCCCTTATGTGGATTGCAACCAGCCTTAGAGTGTCGTGTGATCATTCTAGGGTAACGGAGCTCCAATCACCCACAATTCAACAGAACCAAAGTATTTGGATGGGCAGGAATCGTGTAGTTTGGCTGCAGTCGTGGTAAGCGAGATTCACACAGCTTTATGGGGGATTTCTGCGCATCCAACTGCGAGTACTCACGGTAAGGAGAAATTCGTTAAAGCGAATTTCCAAGACAGTTTGGCGAGCCTGGTGGATACTAACGCGTATTCTTGCGTAGCTAACCAAGAACGAGGGGGGAATTAACTATTATGAACTAGCAAAAAGTATGCCGGCACATTTCAGGTCTCTCTGCCATTAAGAGGATCGCTTTTTGCGTGTTCGTGTGGCTGATTTCGCTCTCTGTTAGCTAACAAGAAATACCGCTTAACAAGGACCTCGTTTTTTGTCCTAAACTCTTGATTTGTGGGTGAAAGACAAGGGTTTGTCTCTGCGGAGAGCAGCAGAGGGGTGGGTTTGGTTGGCTGGATTTGGTCAAGTTTAAAAATCTTCCAACCAAAAATTAAACGGGTATATGTTTTAGTGGGTAAAAGTTGTTGCATAGTGTTAGGTAAGTATTTGTGGGCTGTAGGTACTGTGGTGATTGCTTTACCCCCTCCACGTGAGGTAATTATTACAGTGCTGAAAGGTTTAGGTTAATTGTTAACTGTTGTAAGATCTTTGTGTGTATGTAGTCTGTGCAGTGTTTTGTGGTACTTCTGCTCCCAGCAAGCATGCAGCAGGGGGTCCTTTCTGTTACATGTGCATGTTAGTGTGATATGTTGGTGTTTTATGTCCGTTCTGTGATTGTGCCCAAATTGTGTTGTATGTGTGCTTCATATTGTTGTGTAATTGTCCAGTGTATGTTCTGTCTAAAAGTCTGTTTTATGTAAGAGGCAATTTTGAGGCTAGAGTCTGCTGTGTGCTTCCCTGTGGGGGGCCATTCTAGTGTTACCATGTGCTTCCCTGTGGGGGGCCATTCTAGTGTTACCATGTGCTTCCCTGTGGGGGGTCATTCTAGTATCTACCATGTGCTTCCCTGTGGGGGGTCATTTTCTTGACTACCATATGTGCAGTAATCTCTATGCAATGTGCATGAAGTTTCCTATATGCATTTGACCCATTTTGTGTTTTTAATCCAAATTTTTTACAGTTTCATTTGTTTGCTTTTAGCTTTAAATTTGCGTATTGCCAGCCAATTTAAAGTGTGTTAAGCGAGTTTTCCCTTCACGTGTTCCACATTTAGTGAGCGCGGTGAAGTCTGGGTTTTTGCACATAGATTTCTTGTATAGTGATTATGTTTTTCTTGTGTTTTTCCTGTTAAAAGTAGTTCCTTATTGTAAAGCGGGTTTGTTTTAAGCTGCTGTGTCGCGTGTTTCACGTCCAGCAGACTTTTTGTGTAAACGGTTCTAGGTGGTTGCAGTGAAGATTGCGTGTGTAGCGCGGATCGTTTAGCGGTGCTGATAGGAGTGATTTTTGCGTCAGCAACAAGGTTACTTTCAGCGCAGTTTTTCGGTTCACCTCTGTGTAATTGTTTTACTGTGAAACGTCCCGTGTTTTTCATAAGGATCCACTTTGTCCTTTTTAACAGTTTTTCAGGTTGAAAAGGGTTTTTTTCTGTGTGTATTAGGAAAGTTTTTTTTCTTTACACAAATTTCCTAAAGGTCAGTTAGTAGGTTTCTGCCCAACCAGTGACCCCTAAGTAACATCCAAGAACCCCTCTTTTTGTTTTGACTTGTGTTAGCTACTGTGTGCAGGGAGAGAAAAGCCACTTTCATCATTGTGCGGTGTGGCCTGCCAAACACAGTGGGTGATGAGAACCACATAAATTACGCTGTGGGAGTGGGCGGTCCAGGGAAGTATAACACTTAGCCTGGTCACCATAAACACTTTGGGTGGTCAGGATCACATAAATTGCGCTGTGCGAGTGGGCGGTCCAGGGAAGTGTAACGCTTAGCCTGGTTACCACAAACACTTTGGGTGGTCAGGATCACATAAATTGCGCTGTGGGAGTGGGAGGTGTGCTCTCAGTCTGACCGCCACTTGATGCGCTTCGGGTGATCGATAAGTATCACATAAATTACGCTGTGCTGGGAAAGTGGTGGAATCAGGCCTCTCGGTAGGATCCCACCGAGTGCTCCAGGGGGTAAACAGGTACCCGGACGCGGGATATATACCAGTGACTAGTCACGATGGGCAGTAGTCAGTCCATGAAGAGAGAGGGGGAAGCAGCCCTCTTCAGGGTAAGGACAGCTGCACAACTGATGAAGGTGAGTTTGGGGGGGAAGTCTACAGAACCCCTCAAAAGGTGGAATAAATGGTCGAAGGGTACCAGATGGGAAATTCCCCGGGAAGGTACATTTGACGCATGGAGGTGGGAAAAATTCATCTCTGAATTTGAACCACGGATGCAGGCGTCAGAACTAGAGATCTCACAGCTATGGCTTCACAGGTCAATCCAATTAGGGAAGCAGGGCATACATAAACTGGTGTCTGTCCGGAAGAACCAGGTGATGTATACCTGGCCTCCAGAGGGAATAAAACAGGAAGATCCAGTGTCAGAGGTGGAGGAAGCTCTTTCAGGGCTGACTCTACTAAGGCAGGCAGGATCAGGGTCTGCTGGGGTTCCCCAACAACCAACAGTGGCTGAGATAAGTATAACTGCACCTGTCTCTTCTGTTAGTGACGTCACTCTTGATGTACCTTCTGTGTCTTCTGTATCTATGCCTCAGCCTCTGCCTCTACCTCTCCCTTCTCCCTGCTTCACCCCAGCTCCTTCTGTTTCCAACTATGAAGCCTTCTCAACTACCGATTTGCAGACTATCTGTGAATCAAGGGGAATAGACACCCGGTTAAGAAACAGGGCGGATTGCATCAAAGCGCTACGAACCACTGATCAGACCCCTGCCCCCCAGCTATACCCTGATCTGAGGGACCTCAAACCTGAAGGTGCAGTAAGCGAGGTGGTTAATCTAAGCCCACCGATGAAGCTGGGTCAGCCCTTGCACTCTTCCCGGACCGAGGCCTATCCAGTCAGGGTGCAGCAATTTGAAGGTCCTCCCAATGCACGGGGGGAACGGACTTTAGGGGAACGGGTAGTTTGGCATGTCACCTTCACCCCGGCAGAGATCCGCACTATTCTGGCTGAGCTCCCGGACTATCGAGTCAATCCGAGAGGATTTGCTCGAATGTTTGGACAAAACCAGTTCAGCTATGGTATGAGCGGGTCAGATTGTGCACAGATCCTACGGGCAAAGGTGGGCATGGAAGTGGCCAGTACAGTGATTGCAGGGTGCTCTATAACCACGCATGAGGAGATGACTTCAGGGGGCAAAGAGTTCTGTACACAGCTAAAGGCAAAGCTTCCAGAAATGTATGGTGCTACCTCTACTACGGACATGATGAAGCTCACCCAGGGTCCTAATGAGGAAAGCGCCTGCTTCTGGCGCCGTCTCAAGCAGACGGCACTGGATGCGGATCTGGAAGTTGGACCTGATGCTCCAACTGAAGGGGTAAAGGTGACCGCGACGCACATTCTGTTGCGGGCCAAATTTTTGGAAGGCATCGATACTAAAATTCGGGAAAGGCTGGTTCTGGCCCGACCCGAATATAATGAGATGTCTATCCCTGCTATCCTTTCCACTCTTGCGGCAATAGAGAGGGAAATGGATAGAAGAAAACAAGACAAGGCCAAAGTTCTTATGTCCCAGACCCCACACGAAAAACCAAGGGATCTGGGTCACAGGAAGGATAGGCCCCCACCCAGGTGCTTCCAGTGCCACCAAACGGGGCACATGAGGAGGAGCTGTCCCCAATTACCTAAAGGTCGGTGGCAGTTCATTCCTGATGAGTCCTCCGCCCCTATGACCACCATGGTAAGTAACTCCTATGAATCCTCATAGGAAGTTGGCAAATCGGTGTCGGCCCAGATCCATCTTTTTCTCGAGGAATTAAAATATCCCCTCCCTTGCCTCATCGACACCGGTGCAGCCAGAACAGTCTTGCGAAAACAGGACATCCAAGGCAAGGTACCCCTCTCAGGGGCAAGCACACCGACGGTAGGTCTCACAGGTCAAACAGTGTCTCTACAGTCCACCAAACCACTCCATTGCAGGTTAGGTCTGCACACTGAGGCTGTCAGGTCAGTGCTGGTCTCAGATGACGTCCCCATCAATCTTTTGGGAGCGGACATCTTGTCAGACATTCAAGCTGTCATTGAGTTCACCCCATCGGGTGTTGTGGTGAGTAGTGCCCTGTCGGAAGAAAGACTGTGCACATTGTTGGCCCTACCTTATCTCACCGAGGCTACATATTGTCTGGAGTTGGACGTATTGGCTGAAGTTGACCCCAAAGTTTGGGCAGCAGATAAATATGATGTGGGTCTCTTGCCGGTACCTCCAACTACAGTCAACATCAGACCAGGAAGCGTGTTACCACAACTACCACAATATCCTTTAAGTGTAGCTCAAATGGACAGCCTAAAAACCCAGATCGACCATTATCTACAGATAAAGGTCCTCACCCCAACCCAGTCGCCATGTAACACACCATTATTCCCAGTAGCAAAAAAGACAGCACCGGGTCAACCGACCACCTACCGGCTGGTACATGACCTGAGAGCGGTAAACAAAATCATCATCAGTGATGCCCCTTTGGTGCCCAATCCACACACCCTGCTGGCAACCGTACCACCCAATGCAAAATTTTTTACCGTCATTGATCTGTCAAACGCGTTTTTCTCGGTACCCCTGGATGCCCAGTGTCAGTACCTTTTTGCCTTCTCCTTCCAGGGCAGACAACTTACCTGGACCCGTCTCCCCCAGGGAGCAGTAACCAGTCCCTCGGAATACAGCTGCAAGCTGAAAATCGTGTTAGATCAGTGGACCCCAATGAATCCAGAGGTGGTGTTGTTACAGTATGTTGATGACTTGCTCCTCTGCTGTCCCACTAAAAAGGATTGTTATCAACATACTGTTTCATTACTCAACCATCTGGCGTCAACGGGCAACAAGGCCAGCAAGGAGAAATTACAACTCTGCCAGGAGAAAGTCATCTTCTTGGGGCATTGTATTTCTCAGGGCACCAGGCACCTAACAACCCAAAGAGTGCAGACATTACAAGACCTAAAGAGACCCAAAAACCACCGTCAGCTGAGAGCCGTCCTCGGCCTTATCAACTACTGCAGAGATTGGGTCCCCAATATCTCGGGCAAACTTGGTCCCCTGTATGAGCTGACATCCAAAACACCATTTCAAATGTCAGATGACGACTGGTCAACTCTTCAAGATTTGACTCAGGAACTCTCAATAGCACCAGCCCTAGGTCTACCCAACTATGACCTACCTTTCTACCTTTTCTGTCACGAAAGTCAGGGCCATGCAACCGGAGTACTAACCCAACTTCACGGAACCAAATACCGCCCCATCATGTACCTATCGACCGCTCTGGACCCAGTCATCAAAGGGTCCCCGGGTTGTGTGAGGGCAGTGGCTGCTTGTGCTGTCCTTGTCCAAAAAGTGGGTGACATCGTTTTGGATTCACCCCTCACACTCTACACTCCGCACTCGGTGCAAGAGATCCTAAACCAGGTCCAAACTAAACATCTCTCTGCAGCAAGATTGACCAAATACGAGGTAGCCCTCCTAACTCCTACTAACCTCTCTATCAAACGATGCACTATTCTTAACCCAGCTTCTCTTCTTCCTGTGTTGGAAGACGAGAAAGGGGGGGAGGACAACAACGACAGTGCTGAATTTTGCAACCCGACTAACAATACTAACACCTCTTCTACTAACATGTCTTCTTTGTCCACTACTAACCTCTCTTCCAAAGGACACAACTGCATTTCTTTGATGGAACTGGAGTCAGCGGCGATCAGCCCAGTGAAGGAAACGCCAATACCGGAAGCGAAAAATCTTTTTGTCGATGGGTCCAGGTACTACACCCAAGACGGTAAGCCACACACTGGTTACGCGGTCACGACGGAAAGTGACGTTGTGGAAAAGGGCTCTCTGAACGCACATATGTCAGCTCAGGAAGCTGAGCTGTGGGCACTGGCCAGGGCATGTGAGTTACATGAAGGTCAGAGGATTAATGTTTATACGGATTCGAGGTACGCGTTTGGTATTGCACATGACTTTGGTCCCATCTGGAAAGCGAGGGGATTTCTCACAAGTTCAGGTAAACCGGTGAAGCATGCAGAACTGATTGACAGGTTGTTCATTGCCTTCGGCCTGCCACGGGAGATTGCTGTTCTTAAGGTGAAAGCTCATACCACTGAGACTAGTGTGGAGGCATGTGGAAACGCTTTGGCAGATCGGTCCGCAAAGGCCGGTGCACTGGTTCAGGAAACGGAGGTTCTGATGCTGGCCATCCCTTCAGAGGTTTCGTTAGACGAGTTTAAAAAACTGCAATCACAGGCGGGTTTGCAGGAGAAGGCTAGATGGACAGCAGCAGGAGCCTCCCAAGGGTCGAATGACATTTGGTGCCTGAACAAAAGATGGTGTTTGCCAAAGTCCCTTTTCCCCATGATGGCCCACTTGGCTCACTACCCTGGGCACCAATCTAAGACGGCTATGTGTGCGTTGGTAGACGAGCATTGGATTGCACCTGGGTTCAGTACTGCTGCAGCTACCTTTGCAGCTTCTTGCCTAGTCTGTGCCCTACACAACCCTGGCAGAACGGTAGTAATACCCCAAAGGCACTCACCAAAACCTGAACGCCCCTTCCAACGCATCCAGATCGATTACATCTCGTTACCAAAGAGTGGGCCGTACGAATACGCCTTGGTCTGTGTAGATATGTTTTCAGGCTGGCCTGAAGCGTGGCCCGTCACATGTGCCAACGCTAGTACCACGGCGAAGAAAATCCTGTCTGAGGTTGTGTGCCGCTGGGGTCTACCTGAAACCATCGAGTCCGATAGGGGGTCACACTTCACTGGACAGATCTTTGCAGAGGTATGTAAAGCCCTTCACATCAACCAAGGGCTACACACCCCGTATCACCCCGAGAGTAGCGGTAAGGTTGAACGTCTCAACGGAATCCTTAAAAACAGGATCTCCAAAATCATGGCCGATACCAAAAAACCTTGGCCTGAGTGTCTCCCCATTGCCCTCTATTCCATCCGGAATGCCCCTCGGCAACCACATGGGCTGTCACCCTACGAGGTGTTGTTTGGGGGACCTCCCAAAACAGGGTTGTACTTTCCTCAACAGTTGTCGTCTTTGCATTCACAGCTTACAGGTTATGTGCAATCTCTGCAACGGGAGCTGCAGAAGATACACCATCGGGTCCGCGAATCGCTCCCCGATCCAAATACAATAACAGGTGTTCTTTCTATTGAGCCAGGTGATTGGGTCGTCCTAAAGAAACATCAAAGAACCGGACTCGAGCCACGGTTCACCGGACCATACCAAGTCCAGCTGACGACACCTACCTCACTCAAACTCGAGGGATGAGACAACTGGGTGCACGCAAGCCACTGCAAGAAGCTTTTCAGCTACACCAGAGAATGAGGGGTGTCATTTTCCTTTTTCTTTTTGTTTGTATGTCATACATGTGTGTGAACGGAGGAAAAGACGACAGATACCCCAACCTTTTATTTAAAATGCACCTGCGTTTAGCCAGAACCGCCAACAAAACCAACTGTTGGGTATGCTCTAAGCCCCCACCCAGTCATCACATGTCCGCAATGGCCGCTGTTCATGCCCTATATGACATCCGCGTCGGCATGAAAAAGCAAGGGACCCCTGGTCAGCCCCCACGTAGACATTTGTCGGTAGAACTTAATGACACATTTTTAGCAGGTAACATCAGTTTCAGCACCAATATTAGCTCTAGCTCCTGTAGGGCCCTCACCAGTCCATTATGGGTAACTGGGCAGCTAGGCAGCCCTCAGGTGTGCTTTAACATCAGCTTTGGCACAGGTAACAAGTTTGTTGGGACTACCACCTGCGAGGGAGGTATAACTGTCAATCTGACTAACCAGACTTCCCTTCTGAGTAACCACACTGACCGACCAGACCACGTTTGTTGGAAGGACGGATGTGATGTGCAGACTGAGGGAGCAATCCCCCAGTCTGTGCAACTGTTGCTCAGTGCCAGAGGCAGAACGAGGAACTCCTCCTGTTCTGCTCTGACAGGTCCATACTATTTTCTGTGTGGTTCGGCAGCCTATAGAACATTTCCCCAGAACGCGAAAGGTTCGTGTGCCCTCATAAAGCTAGTCCCCGCATCCTATGTAGTGATGGACCATGAAGAGTTGATGGTCCACAAGAAGGTAAGGATGGCAGGGAGAGTTCGCAGAGAGCTGTTCTCTGAGGGCGACCAGGCATGGGCTTGGTTCCCCTCATGGACAGGATGGGGAATAGAACTTATGAAGCGCCTGAACAATTTTTCTGTCATCGTGGATAGTATGTTTAACGAGACCGTAGAGGCTGTCAGAGAAATTGCCCAAGAACAATGGCAGATGGGAATTTTAGTGCTTCAGGAGAAGATGGCCCTTGATTATCTTTTAGCCGCCAAAGGGGGGTTCTGTGAGTTCATCGGAGAGGATTGTTGTACGTGGATAGAAGACACCGATGACAAGGTCCAGGCCCATATGGACAAAGTTAGTGAACTACAGGGAAAAGCTAGAGCTATAGCTAGTGAGGGTTGGAATCCGTTCAAGGGTTTGGGAGGATTGGGAGATTTCCTGTTCTCCATCGGATCTTGGTTGAAGGAAGTGGGAGTGTATATCCTGATGCTTCTCTTTTTCATCTGCCTTTTATATGCCGCGGTGAGATGTTCCTGTTGCCTCATCGACCGTGTAAACCAAGCTCGGGCAGACGACCACATCTCCATGCCCGCTCCTGGGATCCCACTCCAACCACTGATCGGAGGAAGACCTCACCAACCATCCACCTTCTCTACAGATTACGTCCTGGCTTCCCTCTAATTTATCTCTCTGAAGACCACATTCTCCAAGACCTTCAAGCAAGCTTCAAGCCTCATCATGGTTTGTGTCTGCGATTTGGAAAACTGTCTGGGTCGAGACCAGCCTTGTGTGGCCCCGTCTGCAGGGGCAATTTGAGAATCTATTGCTGGATCTCCCCAGACCACCGTGGGATCACAAGCTTTATTCATACCACAAGTCTGTTTGTGGTTTTTGCAAGAGCCTTCCTGTAGTGAAGGTTCCAACGCTCTTGAGGATCATCGCTTCAATCAAGCCTGTTTGCGTCGAGTCTGCGTCGGGTCTTGTTGTTTCAGGTACCCCGTGGAGCTTTATTCTCAGGGACAACTACAGGAACTCTTTGAAGTTTGAGACTACACCCATCAAGCTGAAGAAGATCAAGAAGGGACACGAGGAGAATATGATAAAACAGGAGGGAATGTCATGGAAATTTTGTATTGTTGGTCGAACTTTAAATGTGTCATATATGAGTGTTATTCATATGTCTCTCGTGTGGCTTAATTAAAGCTCTGAAGGCTGCAATTGGGCCATGCGCATGTACAATGTATGTATTACAGTACTCAGCTTGGTAATGGATGAGATGGCAGATCTGCGCTTATAGACCGGCGTGTATACCACCACGGCATTCCATGCGAATGCTGCTGTCAGTAGACCGTGGGCCTGTATCCACATATCAGCAGCATAGTACCACATGGGCTTCATAACGCAATGCGCAAGCGGTGTGAACTCCACGTGTAGGCTTATGCATATCTTACAACCCATTGCTAATCTGAACTGTATCTCGGATGGATGTGTTTTAATAAAGATCGTATCGGGCCCATCCAGGTACAGACTGGTATTTTTAGGAGATGCTTGTGCAGAGAATTTTACATACCAATAGAAGCTAGTAGGACAGGAAATATGACCTCAGATGGCTCATAGGGGGGAAGGGGAGGAAGTCTGCTGACCTCAGAAGACTCATGGGGGAGGACTAGTGATAGATAATAGCAAAGGCTATGCTCCAATTGGAATGTACATCCTCTGTATAGGTACTCCCCATTGCATTGTTCGGTGGGAGGGGATTGACTTTATTCATGTGGGGGGCATGTGTGTATTTTTAATAAAACAGAGAGCTGAGCCTAAAGCCGGCCCTTATGTGGATTGCAACCAGCCTTAGAGTGTCGTGTGATCATTCTAGGGTAACGGAGCTCCAATCACCCACAATTCAACAGAACCAAAGTATTTGGATGGGCAGGAATCGTGTAGTTTGGCTGCAGTTGTGGTAAGCGAGATTCACACAGCTTTATGGGGGATTTCTGCGCATCCAACTGCGAGTACTCACGGTAAGGAGAAATTCGTTAAAGCGAATTTCCAAGACAGTGGGGTGGTAGGAGCAGTGGCAGCTCCACCAGCAGCGGCTGCCTCAGTCTGCAGTCGATGATGAGTAGCTTTCTTCACCAGCGCAGTGAGGAAACTACTAACCAGCCGCAGCAGCAGCATCAGGTGGACCTGGAGCAGGAGCTCAAACAACAGGCTTGGGCCTACTTGGACAGCACCCTGCCAACCGAGGTAGACAATCCCCTTGACTACTGGGCAACGAAACTTGACCTTTGGCCACAACTAGCTGAATTTGCCCTTGAAAGGCTGTCATGCCCGGCCAGTAGCATGGCATCGGAGCACGTGTTTAGTGCGGCAGGAGGTATTGTAACTCTGCGGAGGACACGACTGTCCACCCAAAGTGTGGAGAGACTCACGTTTGTGAAAATGAATCAGGCGTGGATTAGTCTGGATTTCAAACCACCAGTTCCTGACACAACTGACTAAATCCGCCATGAATCATGCCCTGCCATGTGCCACTTTCAGGTCTCCTCACACACTGCTGGTGTGTTCAATTTTTTGACATAGGGTGCTGGCAGATTACGGGCCTCCCATAGCTGCTGCCAGGCCCCTAATCTGCCATGGGCCCCTATACCGCATCCTCATGCTGCTGCCAGGTCCACAGTCTCTCATGGGTCCCTGTTCGGCCTCCCATTGCTGCTGTCTCCATCGCCACACTCTGCCATGTGCCACTTTCAGGTCTCCTCACACTGCTGGTGTGTTCAATTTTTTGACATAGGGTGCTGGCAGATTACGGGCCTCCCATAGCTGCTGCCAGGCCCCTAATCTGCCATGGGCCCCTATACCGCCTCCTCATGCTGCTGCCAAGTCCAGAGTGTGTCATGGGTCCCTGTACGGCCTCCCATTGCTGCTGTCTCCATCGCCACACTCTGCCATGTGCCACCTTGAGGTCTCCTCACACTGCTGGTGTGTTCAATTTTTTGACATAGGGTGCTGGCAGATTACGGGCCTCCCATTGCTGCTGCCAGGCACGTAATCTGCCATGGGCCCCCGTACCGACTCCTCATGCTGTGACGTTGCAACAAGGTGGAATTCAACCCTACATATGTTAGACCGCCTTTACGAACAGCGAAAGGCCATCACAGATTTCCTGATGTTAAAAGCGGATAAAGGTACTCCCTGTGTAACTTAGATGTCAGCCATTCGCAGCTCATGCGTGACACCTGCGCTTGCTCAGGCCCTTTGAGGAGGCCACGCTATTCGTGAGTCGGCAGGACTATGGGATGAACGAGGTCAAATCGGCCATGGGCCCCCGTACCGCCTGGTCACGCTGCTGCTGGTCCCACAGTGTGACCTGGGTCCCTGTACGGCCTCCCATTGCTCCCACTCTGCCATGTGCCACTTTGAGGTCTCCTCACACTCCTGCAGTTTTCCATTTTGTCATAGGTTGCTGGCAGATTACAGGCCTCCCATAGGTGCCGCCAGGCCCCAAATCGGCCATGGGCCCCCGTACCGCCTGGTCACGCTGCTGCTGGTCCCACAGTGTGACCTGGGTCCCTGTACGGCCTCCCATTGCTCCCACTCTGCCATGTGCCACTTTGAGGTCTCCTCACACTCCTGCGGTTTTCCATTTTGTCATAGGTTGCTGGCAGATTACAGGCCTCCCATAGGTGCCGCCAGGCCCCAAATCGGCCATGGGTCCCCGTACCGCCTGGTCACGCTGCTGCTGAGCCCACAGTGTGACCTGGGTCCCTGTACCGCCTCCCATTGCTCCCACTCTGCCATGTGCCACTTGGAGGTCTCCTCACACTCCTGCGGTTTTCCATTTTGTCATAGGTTGCTGGCAGATTACAGGCCTCCCATAGGTGCCGCCAGGCCCCAAATCGGCCATGGGCCCCCGTACCGCCTGGTCACGCTGCTGCTGGTCCCACAGTGTGACCTGGGTCCCTGTACCGCCTCCCATTGCTCCCACTCTGCCATGTGCCACTTTGAGGTCTCCTCACACTCCTGCGGTTTTCCATTTTGTCATAGGTTGCTGGCAGATTACAGGCCTCCCATAGGTGCCGCCAGGCCCCAAATCGGCCATGGGCCCCCGTACCGCCTGGTCACGCTGCTGCTGGTCCCACAGTGTGACCTGGGTCCCTGTACCGCCTCCCATTGCTCCCACTCTGCTATGTGCCACTTTGAGGTCTCCTCACACTCCTGCGGTTTTCCATTTTGTCATAGGTTGCTGGCAGATTACAGGCCTCCCATAGGTGCCGCCAGGCCCCAAATCGGCCATGGGCCCCCGTACCGCCTGGTCACGCTGCTGCTGAGTCCACAGTGTGACCTGGGTCCCTGTACGGCCTCCCATTGCTCCCACTCTGCCATGTGCCACTTTAAGGTCTCCTCACACTCCTGCAGTTTTCCATTTTGTCATAGGTTGCTGGCAGATTACAGGCCTCCCATAGGTGCCGCCAGGCCCCAAATCGGCCATGGGCCCCCGTACCGCCTGGTCACGCTGCTGCTGGTCCCACAGTGTGACCTGGGTCCCTGTACCGCCTCCCATTGCTCCCACTCTGCCATGTGCCACTTGGAGGTCTCCTCACACTCCTGCGGTTTTCCATTTTGTCATAGGTTGCTGGCAGATTACAGGCCTCCCATAGGTGCCGCCAGGCCCCAAATCGGCCATGGGCCCCCGTACCGCCTGGTCACGCTGCTGCTGGTCCCACAGTGTGACCTGGGTCCCTGTACCGCCTCCCATTGCTCCCACTCTGCCATGTGCCACTTGGAGGTCTCCTCACACTCCTGCGGTTTTCCATTTTGTCATAGGTTGCTGGCAGATTACAGGCCTCCCATAGGTGCCGCCAGGCCCCAAATCGGCCATGGGCCCCCGTACCGCCTGGTCACGCTGCTGCTGAGCCCACAATGTGACCTGGGTCCCTGTACCGCCTCCCATTGCTCACACTCTGCCATGTGCCACTTTGAGGTCTCCTCACACTCCTGCGGTTTTCCATTTTGTCATAGGCTGCTGGCAGATTACAGGCCTCCCATAGGTGCCGCCGGGCCCCAAATCGGCCATGGGCCCCCGTATCGCCTGGTCACGCTGCTGCTGGTCCCACAGTGTGACCTGGGTCCCTGTACGGCCTCCCATTGCTCCCACTCTGCCATGTGCCACTTTGAGGTCTCCTCACACTCCTGCGGTTTTCCATTTTGTCATAGGTTGCTGGCAGATTACAGGCCTCCCATAGGTGCCACCTGGCCCCAAATCGGCCATGGGCCCCCGTACCGCCTGGTCATGCTGCTGCTGGGCCCACAGTGTGACCTGGGTCCCTGTACCGCCTCCCATTGCTCCCATTCTGCCATGTGCCACTTTGAGGTCTCCTCACACTCCTGCGGTTTTCCATTTTGTCATAGGTTGCTGGCAGATTACAGGCCTCCCATAGGTGCCGCCAGGCCACAAATCTGCCATGGGCCCCCGTATCGCCTGGTCACGCTGCTGCTGGGCCCACAGTGTGACCTGGGTCCCTGTACCGCCTCCCATTGCTCACACTCTGCCATGTGCCACTTTCAGGTCTCCTCACACTCCTGCTGGTTTCCATTTTGTCATAGGTTGCTGTATGGCCTCCCATTGCTGCTGCCTCCACCGCCACACTGTGGCTCCAAACACTGGTTTTGGCCCCGTGACTGGCCAAATGAGTGAAGTGTGCGGTGATTCTAAGA
This sequence comes from Staurois parvus, assembly GCF_062004578.1. Lineage (NCBI taxonomy): Eukaryota > Metazoa > Chordata > Amphibia > Anura > Ranidae > Staurois > Staurois parvus. Next base: position 173,648 of record NW_028317832.1, read on the forward strand.
TCGACGGCACTCATCTGCATGTCATACTGACTGACAGTATTATTTCTCTTCCCCAGCAGACTCCAAGGGCATTTAAATTAAAGGTACAGTGTTCTGCACTAATATTAAGTCTCTCTGAAGCCTAGAAACACCCTTTTTTAAGTTAAATTCACAGCAAATATATTCGACTCGAATCGAATATTGTCCACAAATTCGCCGAATCAGTCGAATCAAATTTTTGAATACTTCGCTCATCTCTAATCCCTTCCTGCATGTGCCCAACCTCACTTCCTGCATGTGCCTGACCTCAATTCCTGTCTGTGCCCGACATCAAATCCCGTCTGTGCCTGACAACACTTCCCGTCTGTGCCCGACATCACTTTCCATCTGTGCCCGACATCACTTCCCATCTTTGCCCGACATCACTTCCTGTCTGTGCCTGACATCCCCTCCTGTCTTCCATATAGACTTCCTGTCTCTGTATATGTGTGATCACCACCACCAGCCCAAGAAATGTCACAAGAAAATGAAACCAAACTGTACGATGACAGCAAGATTTATTACCTACTTCAGCTCCGGAACGTTTTACTCCCTTTATGACCGAAGTATTTTTTGCCATTCAACACTGGCAATTGTGCGGTCATGCAACACTGCACACAAATTAAAATTATATCATTTTGCACACAAATAGAGCTTTCTTTGGTGGTATTTGATCAGCACTGGGATTTATTTTTTAATACAAATTATATTTTTGATGGAATCATTTTGCTTGGTTGACCTATATTAGTTTATAGGTCCATACTATGAGGTGAGCGGCCATCCTTATCCATAGGTGGAGGTGCAGATTTCACGGGGGAGCACTGCAGTCTTTCTGGAGCACATTCTATATCAAACACCTTTATTCTAGCACAATATTTGATTGAACTGTCCCAATTATAAGGACTTTTATTGTATATTTTATATGTATATATGTACATGAATATGGCATGTATGAGATAGAGCAACACTGATTTTCAGATTGGATTAAATGATATCTTCTACTTTGTTATAAAACATATCCCATAAAATCAGATTTCTTCATACATGTAGTACAACTAGAGATGAGCGAATTATTCAAAAATTTGATTCGATGCGAATTTATTCGCTACGACGTTAACTTATAAAAAGGGTTTCTAGGCTTCAGAGCGCCTTTAAAATAGTGCAGAACACTGTACCTTTAATTTAAAAGGAGAAGGAGGAAGGATGAGGGAGGAAGGATGAGGGAGGAAGGATGAGGGAGGAAGGATGAGGGAGGAAGGATGAGGGAGGAAGGATGAGGGAGGAAGGATGAGGGAGGAAGGATGAGGGAGGAAGGATGAGGAGAAGGAGAAGGATGAGGAGGAGGAGAAGGATGAGGATGAGGAGAAGGATGAGGATGAGGAGAAGGATGAGGATGAGGAGAAGGATGAGGATGAGGAGAAGGATGAGGAGAAGGAGAAGGATGAGGAGAAGGAGAAGGATGAGGAGAAGGATGAGGAGAAGGAGAAGGATGAGGAGAAGGAGAAGGATGAGGAGAAGGAGAAGGATGAGGAGAAGGAGAAGGATGAGGAGAAGGAGAAGGAGAAGGATGAGGAGAAGGAGAAGGATGAGGAGAAGGAGAAGGATGAGGAGAAGGAGAAGGATGAGGAGAAGGAGAAGGATGAGGAGAAGGAGAAGGATGAGGAGAAGGAGAAGGATGAGGAGAAGGAGAAGGATGAGGAGAAGGAGAAGGATGAGAAGGATGAGAAGGAGAAGGATGAGAAGAAGGAGAAGGATGAGAAGAAGGAGAAGGATGAGAAGAAGGATGAGAAGAAGGATGAGAAGAAGGATGAGAAGAAGGAGAAGGAGAAGGATGAGAAGAAGGAGAAGGAGAAGGATGAGAAGAAGGAGAAGGAGAAGGATGAGAAGAAGGAGAAGGAGAAGGATGAGAAGAAGGAGAAGGAGAAGGATGAGAAGAAGGAGAAGGAGAAGGATGAGAAGAAGGAGAAGGAGAAGGATGAGAAGAAGGAGAAGGATGAGAAGAAGGAGAAGGAGAAGGATGAGAAGAAGGAGAAGGAGAAGGATGAGAAGAAGGAGAAGGATGAGAAGAAGGAGAAGGAGAAGGATGAGAAGAAGAAGAAGGATGAGAAGAAGAAGAAGAAGAAGAAGGAGAAGGATGAGAAGAAGGAGAAGGATGAGAAGAAGGAGAAGGATGAGAAGAAGGAGAAGGATGAGAAGAAGGAGAAGGATGAGAAGAAGGAGAAGGATGAGAAGAAGGAGAAGGATGAGAAGAAGGAGAAGGATGAGAAGAAGGATGAGAAGAAGGAGAAGGAGAAGGATGAGAAGAAGAATGAGAAGAAGGATGAGAAGATGAGAAGAAGGATGAGAAGAAGGAGAAGGATGAGAAGAAGGAGAAGGATGAGAAGAAGGAGAAGGAGAAGGATGAGAAGAAGGAGAAGGAGAAGGATGAGAAGAAGGAGAAGGAGGAGG